>NW_026263159.1:0-56591 GCF_947179515.1 Apodemus sylvaticus
GACGAAAGAAAATTCTCCTTTTGGTTCTCTTTAGATGCTACATGTTAAGACGTACACGCCACAAACAATTCTTTTCGAGATACAACGTGTAGTTTTGGAGATACAAGCTAATTTTGTACGATGCGTTATTTCTTCTCGTAAAGAGTTTCCAATGCGTACGTATATGTCTTTCCGCTGCAAAACTGTATTTCCTTATGAAGTGGTATTCTTACATATCCTTTCGAGAGAAAACTGTCCTGTGCCTTCTCTTTTGAGGCTACACACTTAGACATACACGCAACATGAAAGCTTTTTCGACTTACAACGTGTTGTTTAGGAAAAACAAGATAATTTCGCACGATGCGGGATTTCCTTAAAACGTGATTTTCTGAAAAATTTTGACGAAAGAAAATTCTCCTTTTGGTTCTCTTTAGATGCTACATGTTAAGACGTACACGCCACAACAATTCTTTTCGAGATACAACGTGTAGTTTTGGAGATACAAGCTAATTTTGTACGATGCGTTATTTCTTCTCGTAAAGAGTTTCCAATGCGTACGTATATGTCTTTACTCTGCAAAACTGTATTTCCTTATGAAGTGGTATTCTTACATATCCTTTCGAGAGAAAACTGTCCTGTGCCTTCTCTTTTGAGGCTACACACTTAGACATACACGCAACATGAAAGCTTTTCGACTTACAACGTGTTGTTTAGGAAAAACAAGATAATTTCGCACGATGCGGGATTTCCTTAAAACGTGATTTTCTGAAAAATTTTGACGAAAGAAAATTCTCCTTTTGGTTCTCTTTAGATGCTACATGTTAAGACGTACACGCCACAACAATTCTTTTCGAGATACAACGTGTAGTTTTGGAGATACAAGCTAATTTTGTACGATGCGTTATTTCTTCTCGTAAAGAGTTTCCAATGCGTACGTATATGTCTTTACTCTGCAAAACTGTATTTCCTTATGAAGTGGTATTCTTACATATCCTTTCGAGAGAAAACTGTCCTGTGCCTTCTCTTTTGAGGCTACACACTTAGACATACACCCAACATGAAAGCTTTTCGACTTACAACGTGTTGTTTAGGAAAAACAAGATAATTTCGCACGATGCGGGATTTCCTTAAAACGTGATTTTCTGAAAAATTTTGACGAAAGAAAATTCTCCTTTTGGTTCTCTTTAGATGCTACATGTTAAGACGTACACGCCACAACAATTCTTTTCGAGATACAACGTGTAGTTTTGGAGATACAAGCTAATTTTGTACGATGCGTTATTTCTTCTCGTAAAGAGTTTCCAATGCGTACGTATATGTCTTTACTCTGCAAAACTGTATTTCCTTATGAAGTGGTATTCTTACGTATCCTTTCGAGAGAAAACTGTCCTGTGCCTTCTCTTTTGAGGCTACACACTTAGACATACACGCAACATGAAAGCTTTTCGACTTACAACGTGTTGTTTAGGAAAAACAAGATAATTTCGCACGATGCGGGATTTCCTTAAAACGTGATTTTCTGAAAAATTTTGACGAAAGAAAATTCTCCTTTTGGTTCTCTTTAGATGCTACATGTTAAGACGTACACGCCACAACAATTCTTTTTGAGATACAACGTGTAGTTTTGGAGATACAAGCTAATTTTGTACGATGCGTTCTTTCTTCTCGTAAAGAGTTTCCAATGCGTACGTATATGTCTTTACGCTGCAAAACTGTATTTCCTTATGAAGTGGTATTCTTACATATCCTTTCGAGAGAAAACTGTCCTGTGCCTTCTCTTTTGAGGCTACACACTTAGACATACACGCAACATGAAAGCTTTTCGACTTACAACGTGTTGTTTAGGAAAAACAAGATAATTTCGCACGATGCGGGATTTCCTTAAAACGTGATTTTCTGAAAAATTTTGACGAAAGAAAATTCTCCTTTTGGTTCTCTTTAGATGCTACATGTTAAGAACGTACACGCCACAACAATTCTTTTCGAGATACAACGTGTAGTTTTGGAGATACAAGCTAATTTTGTACGATGCGTTATTTCTTCTCGTAAAGAGTTTCCAATGCGTACGTATATGTCTTTACTCTGCAAAACTGTATTTCCTTATGAAGTGGTATTCTTACATATCCTTTCGAGAGAAAAACTGTCCTGTGCCTTCTCTTTTGAGGCTACACACTTAGACATACACGCAACATGAAAGCTTTTCGACTTACAACGTGTTGTTTAGGAAAAACAAGATAATTTTCGCACGATGCGGGATTTCCTTAAAACGTGATTTTCTGAAAAATTTTGACGAAAGAAAATTCTCCTTTTGGTTCTCTTTAGATGCTACATGTTAAGACGTACACGCCACAACAATTCTTTTCGAGATACAACGTGTAGTTTTGGAGATACAAGCTAATTTTGTACGATGCGTTATTTCTTCTCATAAAGAGTTTCCAATGCGTACGTATATGTCTTTACTCTGCAAAACTGTATTTCCTTATGAAGTGGTATTCTTACATATCCTTTCGAGAGAAAACTGTCCTGTGCCTTCTCTTTTGAGGCTACACACTTAGACATACACGCAACATGAAAGCTTTTCGACTTACAACGTGTTGTTTAGGAAAAACAAGATAATTTCGCACGATGCGGGATTTCCTTAAAACGTGATTATCTGAAAAATTTTGACGAAAGAAAATTCTCCTTTTGGTTCTCTTTAGATGCTACATGTTAAGACGTACACGCCACAACAATTCTTTTCGAGATACAACGTGTAGTTTTGGAGATACAAGCTAATTTTGTACGATGCGTTATTTCTTCTCGTAAAGAGTTTCCAATGCGTACGTATATGTCTTTCCGCTGCAAAACTGTATTTCCTTATGAAGTGGTATTCTTACATATCCTTTCGAGAGAAAACTGTCCTGTGCCTTCTCTTTTGAGGCTACACACTTAGACATACACGCAACATGAAAGCTTTTCGACTTACAACGTGTTGTTTAGGAAAAACAAGATAATTTCGCACGATGCGGGATTTCCTTAAAACGTGATTTTTCTGAAAAATTTTGACGAAAGAAAATTCTCCTTTTGGTTCTCTTTAGATGCTACATGTTAAGACGTACACGCCACAACAATTCTTTTCGAGATACAACGTGTAGTTTTGGAGATACAAGCTAATTTTGTACGATGCGTTATTTCTTCTCGTAAAGAGTTTCCAATGCGTACGTATATGTCTTTACTCTGCAAAACTGTATTTCCTTATGAAGTGGTATTCTTACATATCCTTTCGAGAGAAAACTGTCCTGTGCCTTCTCTTTTGAGGCTACACACTTAGACATACACGCAACATGAAAGCTTTTCGACTTACAACGTGTTGTTTAGGAAAAACAAGATAATTTCGCACGATGCGGGATTTCCTTAAAACGTGATTTTCTGAAAAATTTTGACGAAAGAAAATTCTCCTTTTGGTTCTCTTTAGATGCTACATGTTAAGACGTACACGCCACAACAATTCTTTTCGAGATACAACGTGTAGTTTTGGAGATACAAGCTAATTTTGTACGATGCGTTATTTCTTCTCATAAAGAGTTTCCAATGCGTACGTATATGTCTTTACTCTGCAAAACTGTATTTCCTTATGAAGTGGTATTCTTACATATCCTTTCGAGAGAAAACTGTCCTGTGCCTTCTCTTTTGAGGCTACACACTTAGACATACACGCAACATGAAAGCTTTTCGACTTACAACGTGTTGTTTAGGAAAAACAAGATAATTTCGCACGATGCGGGATTTCCTTAAAACGTGATTATCTGAAAAATTTTGACGAAAGAAAATTCTCCTTTTGGTTCTCTTTAGATGCTACATGTTAAGACGTACACGCCACAACAATTCTTTTCGAGATACAACGTGTAGTTTTGGAGATACAAGCTAATTTTGTACGATGCGTTATTTCTTCTCGTAAAGAGTTTCCAATGCGTACGTATATGTCTTTCCGCTGCAAAACTGTATTTCCTTATGAAGTGGTATTCTTACATATCCTTTCGAGAGAAAACTGTCCTGTGCCTTCTCTTTTGAGGCTACACACTTAGACATACACGCAACATGAAAGCTTTTCGACTTACAACGTGTTGTTTAGGAAAAACAAGATAATTTCGCACGATGCGGGATTTCCTTAAAACGTGATTTTCTGAAAAATTTTGACGAAAGAAAATTCTCCTTTTGGTTCTCTTTAGATGCTACATGTTAAGACGTACACGCCACAACAATTCTTTTTCGAGATACAACGTGTAGTTTTGGAGATACAAGCTAATTTTGTACGATGCGTTATTTCTTCTCGTAAAGAGTTTCCAATGCGTACGTATATGTCTTTACTCTGCAAAACTGTATTTCCTTATGAAGTGGTATTCTTACATATCCTTTCGAGAGAAAACTGTCCTGTGCCTTCTCTTTTGAGGCTACACACTTAGACATACACGCAACATGAAAGCTTTTCGACTTACAACGTGTTGTTTAGGAAAAAACAAGATAATTTCGCACGATGCGGGATTTCCTTAAAACGTGATTTTCTGAAAAATTTTGACGAAAGAAAATTCTCCTTTTGGTTCTCTTTAGATGCTACATGTTAAGACGTACACGCCACAACAATTCTTTTCGAGATACAACGTGTAGTTTTGGAGATACAAGCTAATTTTGTACGATGCGTTATTTTCTTCTCGTAAAGAGTTTCCAATGCGTACGTATATGTCTTTACGCTGCAAAACTGTATTTCCTTATGAAGTGGTATTCATACATATCCTTTCGAGAGAAAACTGTCCTGTGCCTTCTCTTTTGAGGCTACACACTTAGACATACACGCAACATGAAAGCTTTTCGACTTACAACGTGTTGTTTAGGAAAAACAAGATAATTTCGCACGATGCGGGATTTCCTTAAAACGTGATTTTCTGAAAAATTTTGACGAAAGAAAATTCTCCATTTGGTTCTCTTTAGATGCTACATGTTAAGACGTACACGCCACAACAATTCTTTTTCGAGATACAACGTGTAGTTTTGGAGATACAAGCTAATTTTGTACGATGCGTTATTTCTTCTCGTAAAGAGTTTCCAATGCGTATGTATATGTCTTTACTCTGCAAAACTGTATTTCCTTATGAAGTGGTATTCTTACGTATCCTTTCGAGAGAAAACTGTCCTGTGCCTTCTCTTTTGAGGCTACACACTTAGACATACACGCAACATGAAAGCTTTTCGACTTACAACGTGTTGTTTAGGAAAAACAAGATAATTTCGCACGATGCGGGATTTCCTTAAAACGTGATTTTCTGAAAAATTTTGACGAAAGAAAATTCTCCTTTTGGTTCTCTTTAGATGCTACATGTTAAGACGTACACGCCACAACAATTCTTTTCGAGATACAACGTGTAGTTTTGGAGATACAAGCTAATTTTGTACGATGCGTTATTTCTTCTCGTAAAGAGTTTCCAATGCGTACGTATATGTCTTTACTCTGCAAAACTGTATTTCCTTATGAAGTGGTATTCTTACATATCCTTTCGAGAGAAAACTGTCCTGTGCCTTCTCTTTTGAGGCTACACACTTAGACATACACGCAACATGAAAGCTTTTCGACTTACAACGTGTTGTTTAGGAAAAACAAGATAATTTCGCACGATGCGGGATTTCCTTAAAACGTGATTTTCTGAAAAATTTTGACGAAAGAAAATTCTCCTTTTGGTTCTCTTTAGATGCTACATGTTAAGACGTACACGCCACAACAATTCTTTTCGAGATACAACGTGTAGTTTTGGAGATACAAGCTAATTTTGTACGATGCGTTATTTCTTCTCGTAAAGAGTTTCCAATGCGTACGTATATGTCTTTACTCTGCAAAACTGTATTTCCTTATGAAGTGGTATTCTTACATATCCTTTCGAGAGAAAACTGTCCTGTGCCTTCTCTTTTGAGGCTACACACTTAGACATACACGCAACATGAAAGCTTTTCGACTTACAACGTGTTGTTTAGGAAAAACAAGATACTTTCGCACGATGCGGGATTTCCTTAAAACGTGATTTTTTGAAAAATTTTGACGAAAGAAAATTCTCCTTTTGGTTCTCTTTAGATGCTACATGTTAAGACGTACAGGCCACAACAATTCTTTTCGAGATACAACGTGTAGTTTTGGAGATACAAGCTAATTTTGTACGATGCGTTATTTCTTCTCGTAAAGAGTTTCCAATGCGTACGTATATGTCTTTACGCTGCAAAACTGTATTTCCTTATGAAGTGGTATTCATACATATCCTTTCGAGAGAAAACTGTCCTGTGCCTTCTCTTTTGAGGCTACACACTTAGACATACACGCAACATGAAAGATTTTCGACTTACAACGTGTTGTTTAGGAAAAACAAGATAATTTCGCACGATGCGGGATTTCCTTAAAACGTGATTTTCTGAAAAATTTTGACGAAAGAAAATTCTCCTTTTGGTTCTCTTTAGATGCTACATGTTAAGACGTACACGCCACAACAATTCTTTTCGAGATACAACGTGTAGTTTTGGAGATACAAGCTAATTTTGTACGATGCGTTATTTCTTCTCGTAAAGAGTTTCCAATGCGTACGTATATGTCTTTACGCTGCAAAACTGTATTTCCTTATGAAGTGGTATTCTTACATATCCTTTCGAGAGAAAACTGTCCTGTGCCTTCTCTTTTGAGGCTACACACTTAGACATACACGCAACATGAAAGCTTTTCGACTTACAACGTGTTGTTTAGGAAAAACAAGATAATTTCGCACGATGCGGGATTTCCTTAAAACGTGATTTTCTGAAAAATTTTGACGAAAGAAAATTCTCCTTTTGGTTCTCTTTAGATGCTACATGTTAAGACGTACACGCCACAACAATTCTTTTCGAGATACAACGTGTAGTTTTGGAGATACAAGCTAATTTTGTACGATGCGTTATTTCTTCTCGTAAAGAGTTTCCAATGCGTACGTATATGTCTTTACTCTGCAAAACTGTATTTCCTTATGAAGTGGTATTCTTACGTATCCTTTCGAGAGAAAACTGTCCTGTGCCTTCTCTTTTGAGGCTACACACTTAGACATACACGCAACATGAAAGCTTTTCGACTTACAACGTGTTGTTTAGGAAAAACAAGATAATTTCGCACGATGCGGGATTTCCTTAAAACGTGATTTTCTGAAAAAATTTTACGAAAGAAAATTCTCCTTTTGGTTCTCTTTAGATGCTACATGTTAAGACGTACACGCCACAACAATTCTTTTCGAGATACAACGTGTAGTTTTGGAGATACAAGCTAATTTTGTACGATGCGTTATTTCTTCTCGTAAAGAGTTTCCAATGCGTACGTATATGTCTTTACGCTGCAAAACTGTATTTCCTTATGAAGTGGTATTCTTACATATCCTTTCGAGAGAAAACTGTCCTGTGCCTTCTCTTTTGAGGCTACACACTTAGACATACACGCAACATGAAAGCTTTTCGACTTACAACGTGTTGTTTAGGAAAAACAAGATAATTTCGCACGATGCGGGATTTCCTTAAAACGTGATTTTCTGAAAAATTTTGACGAAAGAAAATTCTCCATTTGGTTCTCTTTAGATGCTACATGTTAAGACGTACACGCCACAACAATTCTTTTCGAGATACAACGTGTAGTTTTGGAGATACAAGCTAATTTTGTACGATGCGTTATTTCTTCTCGTAAAGAGTTTCCAATGCGTACGTATATGTCTTTACGCTGCAAAACTGTATTTCCTTATGAAGTGGTATTCTTACATATCCTTTCGAGAGAAAACTGTCCTGTGCCTTCTCTTTTGAGGCTACACACTTAGACATACACGCAACATGAAAGCTTTTCGACTTACAACGTGTTGTTTAGGAAAAACAAGATAATTTCGCACGATGCGGGATTTCCTTAAAACGTGATTTTCTGAAAAATTTTGACGAAAGAAAATTCTCCTTTTGGTTCTCTTTAGATGCTACATGTTAAGACGTACACGCCACAACAATTCTTTTCGAGATACAACGTGTAGTTTTGGAGATACAAGATAATTTTGTACGATGCTTTATTTCTTCTCGTAAAGAGTTTCCAATGCGTACGTATATGTCTTTACTCTGCAAAACTGTATTTCCTTATGAAGTGGTATTCTTACGTATCCTTTCGAGAGAAAACTGTCCTGTGCCTTCTCTTTTGAGGCTACACACTTAGACATACACGCAACATGAAAGCTTTTCGACTCACAACGTGTTGTTTAGGAAAAACAAGATAATTTCGCACGATGCGGGATTTCCTTAAAACGTGATTTTCTGAAAAATTTTGACGAAAGAAAATTCTCCTTTTGGTTCTCTTTAGATGCTACATGTTAAGACGTACACGCCACAACAATTCTTTTTGAGATACAACGTGTAGTTTTGGAGATACAAGCTAATTTTGTACGATGCGTTCTTTCTTCTCGTAAAGAGTTTCCAATGCGTACGTATATGTCTTTACTCTGCAAAACTGTATTTCCTTATGAAGTGGTATTCTTACATATCCTTTCGAGAGAAAACTGTCCTGTGCCTTCTCTTTTGAGGCTACACACTTAGACATACACGCAACATGAAAGCTTTTCGACTTACAACGTGTTGTTTAGGAAAAACAAGATAATTTCGCACGATGCGGGATTTCCTTAAAACGTGATTTTCTGAAAAATTTTGACGAAAGAAAATTCTCCTTTTGGTTCTCTTTAGATGCTACATGTTAAGACGTACACGCCACAACAATTCTTTTCGAGATACAACGTGTAGTTTTGGAGATACAAGCTAATTTTGTACGATGCGTTATTTCTTCTCGTAAAGAGTTTCCAATGCGTACGTATATGTCTTTACGCTGCAAAACTGTATTTCCTTATGAAGTGGTATTCTTACATATCCTTTCGAGAGAAAACTGTCCTGTGCCTTCTCTTTTGAGGCTACACACTTAGACATACACGCAACATGAAAGCTTTTCGACTTACAACGTGTTGTTTAGGAAAAACAAGATAATTTCGCACGATGCGGGATTTCCTTAAAACGTGATTTTCTGAAAAATTTTGACGAAAGAAAATTCTCCTTTTGGTTCTCTTTAGATGCTACATGTTAAGACGTACACGCCACAACAATTCTTTTCGAGATACAACGTGTAGTTTTGGAGATACAAGCTAATTTTGTACGATGCGTTATTTCTTCTCGTAAAGAGTTTCCAATGCGTACGTATATGTCTTTACTCTGCAAAACTGTATTTCCTTATGAAGTGGTATTCTTACGTATCCTTTCGAGAGAAAACTGTCCTGTGCCTTCTCTTTTGAGGCTACACACTTAGACATACACGCAACATGAAAGCTTTTCGACTTACAACGTGTTGTTTAGGAAAAACAAGATAATTTCGCACGATGCGGGATTTCCTTAAAACGTGATTTTCTGAAAAATTTTGACGAAAGAAAATTCTCCATTTGGTTCTCTTTAGATGCTACATGTTAAGACGTACACGCCACAACAATTCTTTTCGAGATACAACGTGTAGTTTTGGAGATACAAGCTAATTTTGTACGATGCGTTATTTCTTCTCGTAAAGAGTTTCCAATGCGTACGTATATGTCTTTACGCTGCAAAACTGTATTTCCTTATGAAGTGGTATTCTTACATATCCTTTCGAGAGAAAACTGTCCTGTGCCTTCTCTTTTGAGGCTACACACTTAGACATACACGCAACATGAAAGCTTTTCGACTTACAACGTGTTGTTTAGGAAAAACAAGATAATTTCGCACGATGCGGGATTTCCTTAAAACGTGATTTTCTGAAAAATTTTGACGAAAGAAAATTCTCCTTTTGGTTCTCTTTAGATGCTACATGTTAAGACGTACACGCCACAACAATTCTTTTCGAGATACAACGTGTAGTTTTGGAGATACAAGCTAATTTTGTACGATGCGTTATTTCTTCTCGTAAAGAGTTTCCAATGCGTACGTATATGTCTTTACTCTGCAAAACTGTATTTCCTTATGAAGTGGTATTCTTACATATCCTTTCGAGAGAAAACTGTCCTGTGCCTTCTCTTTTGAGGCTACACACTTAGACATACACGCAACATGAAAGCTTTTCGACTTACAACGTGTTGTTTAGGAAAAACAAGATAATTTCGCACGATGCGGGATTTCCTTAAAACGTGATTTTCTGAAAAATTTTGACGAAAGAAAATTCTCCTTTTGGTTCTCTTTAGATGCTACATGTTAAGACGTACACGCCACAACAATTCTTTTCGAGATACAACGTGTAGTTTTGGAGATACAAGCTAATTTTGTACGATGCGTTATTTCTTCTCGTAAAGAGTTTCCAATGCGTACGTATATGTCTTTCCGCTGCAAAACTGTATTTCCTTATGAAGTGGTATTCTTACATATCCTTTCGAGAGAAAACTGTCCTGTGCCTTCTCTTTTGAGGCTACACACTTAGACATACACGCAACATGAAAGCTTTTCGACTTACAACGTGTTGTTTAGGAAAAACAAGATAATTTCGCACGATGCGGGATTTCCTTAAAACGTGATTTTCTGAAAAATTTTGACGAAAGAAAATTCTCCTTTTGGTTCTCTTTAGATGCTACATGTTAAGACGTACACGCCACACAACAATTCTTTTCGAGATACAACGTGTAGTTTTGGAGATACAAGCTAATTTTGTACGATGCGTTATTTCTTCTCGTAAAGAGTTTCCAATGCGTACATATATGTCTTTACGCTGCAAAACTGTATTTCCTTATGAAGTGGTATTCTTACATATCCTTTCGAGAGAAAACTGTCCTGTGCCTTCTCTTTTGAGGCTACACACTTAGACATACACGCAACATGAAAGCTTTTCGACTTACAACGTGTTGTTTAGGAAAAACAAGATAATTTCGCACGATGCGGGATTTCCTTAAAACGTGATTTTCTGAAAAATTTTGACGAAAGAAAATTCTCCTTTTGGTTCTCTTTAGATGCTACATGTTAAGACGTACACGCCACAACAATTCCTTTTCGAGATACAACGTGTAGTTTTGGAGATACAAGCTAATTTTGTACGATGCGTTATTTCTTCTTGTAAAGAGTTTCCAATGCGTACGTATATGTCTTTACTCTGCAAAACTGTATTTCCTTATGAAGTGGTATTCTTACGTATCCTTTCGAGAGAAAACTGTCCTGTGCCTTCTCTTTTGAGGCTACACACTTAGACATACACGCAACATGAAAGCTTTTCGACTTACAACGTGTTGTTTAGGAAAAACAAGATAATTTCGCACGATGCGGGATTTCCTTAAAACGTGATTTTCTGAAAAATTTTGACGAAAGAAAATTCTCCTTTTGGTTCTCTTTAGATGCTACATGTTAAGACGTACACGCCACAAACAATTCTTTTCGAGATACAACGTGTAGTTTTGGAGATACAAGCTAATTTTGTACGATGCGTTATTTCTTCTCGTAAAGAGTTTCCAATGCGTACGTATATGTCTTTCCGCTGCAAAACTGTATTTCCTTATGAAGTGGTATTCTTACATATCCTTTCGAGAGAAAACTGTCCTGTGCCTTCTCTTTTGAGGCTACACACTTAGACATACACGCAACATGAAAGCTTTTCGACTTACAACGTGTTGTTTAGGAAAAACAAGATAATTTCGCACGATGCGGGATTTCCTTAAAACGTGATTTTCTGAAAAATTTTGACGAAAGAAAATTCTCCTTTTGGTTCTCTTTAGATGCTACATGTTAAGACGTACACGCCACAACAATTCTTTTCGAGATACAACGTGTAGTTTTGGAGATACAAGCTAATTTTGTACGATGCGTTATTTCTTCTCGTAAAGAGTTTCCAATGCGTACGTATATGTCTTTACTCTGCAAAACTGTATTTCCTTATGAAGTGGTATTCTCGTATCCTTTCGAGAGAAAACTGTCCTGTGCCTTCTCTTTTGAGGCTACACACTTAGACATACACGCAACATGAAAGCTTTTCGACTTACAACGTGTTGTTTAGGAAAAACAAGATAATTTCGCACGATGCGGGATTTCCTTAAAACGTGATTTTCTGAAAAATTTTGACGAAAGAAAATTCTCCTTTTGGTTCTCTTTAGATGCTACATGTTAAGACGTACACGCCACAACAATTCTTTTCGAGATACAACGTGTAGTTTTGGAGATACAAGCTAATTTTGTACGATGCGTTATTTCTTCTCGTAAAGAGTTTCCAATGCGTACGTATATATCTTTACGCTGCAAAACTGTATTTCCTTATGAAGTGGTATTCTTACATATCCTTTCGAGAGAAAACTGTCCTGTGCCTTCTCTTTTGAGGCTACACACTTAGACATACACGCAACATGAAAGCTTTTCGACTTACAACGTGTTGTTTAGGAAAAACAAGATAATTTTGCACGATGCGGGATTTCCTTAAAACGTGATTTTCTGAAAAATTTTGACGAAAGAAAATTCTCCTTTTGGTTCTCTTTAGATGCTACATGTTAAGACGTACACGCCACAACAATTCTTTTCGAGATACAACGTGTAGTTTTGGAGATACAAGCTAATTTTGTACGATGCGTTATTTCTTCTCGTAAAGAGTTTCCAATGCGTACGTATATGTCTTTACTCTGCAAAACTGTATTTCCTTATGAAGTGGTATTCTTACATATCCTTTCGAGAGAAAACTGTCCTGTGCCTTCTCTTTTGAGGCTACACACTTAGACATACACGCAACATGAAAGCTTTTCGACTTACAACGTGTTGTTTAGGAAAAACAAGATAATTTCGCACGATGCGGGATTTCCTTAAAACGTGATTTTCTGAAAAATTTTGACGAAAGAAAATTCTCCTTTTGGTTCTCTTTAGATGCTACATGTTAAGACGTACACGCCACAACAATTCTTTTCGAGATACAACGTGTAGTTTTGGAGATACAAGCTAATTTTGTACGATGCGTTATTTCTTCTCGTAAAGAGTTTCCAATGCGTACGTATATGTCTTTACTCTGCAAAACTGTATTTCCTTATGAAGTGGTATTCTTACATATCCTTTCGAGAGAAAACTGTCCTGTGCCTTCTCTTTTGAGGCTACACACTTAGACATACACGCAACATGAAAGCTTTTCGACTTACAACGTGTTGTTTAGGAAAAACAAGATAATTTCGCACGATGTGGGATTTCCTTAAAACGTGATTTTCTGAAAAATTTTGACGAAAGAAAATTCTCCATTTGGTTCTCTTTAGATGCTACATGTTAAGACGTACACGCCACAACAATTCTTTTCGAGATACAACGTGTAGTTTTGGAGATACAAGCTAATTTTGTACGATGCGTTATTTCTTCTCGTAAAGAGTTTCCAATGCGTACGTATATGTCTTTACGCTGCAAAACTGTATTTCCTTATGAAGTGGTATTCTTACATATCCTTTCGAGAGAAAACTGTCCTGTGCCTTCTCTTTTGAGGCTACACACTTAGACATACACGCAACATGAAAGCTTTTCGACTTACAACGTGTTGTTTAGGAAAAACAAGATAATTTCGCACGATGCGGGATTTCCTTAAAACGTGATTTTCTGAAAAATTTTGACGAAAGAAAATTCTCCTTTTGGTTCTCTTTAGATGCTACATGTTAAGACGTACACGCCACAACAATTCTTTTCGAGATACAACGTGTAGTTTTGGAGATACAAGCTAATTTTGTACGATGCTTTATTTCTTCTCGTAAAGAGTTTCCAATGCGTACGTATATGTCTTTACTCTGCAAAACTGTATTTCCATATGAAGTGGTATTCTTACATATCCTTTCGAGAGAAAACTGTCCTGTGCCTTCTCTTTTGAGGCTACACACTTAGACATACACCCAACATGAAAGCTTTTCGACTTACAACGTGTTGTTTAGGAAAAACAAGATAATTTCGCACGATGCGGGATTTCCTTAAAACGTGATTTTCTGAAAAATTTTGACGAAAGAAAATTCTCCTTTTGGTTCTCTTTAGATGCTACATGTTAAGACGTACACGCCACAACAATTCTTTTCGAGATACAACGTGTAGTTTTGGAGATACAAGCTAATATTGTACGATGCTTTATTTCTTCTCGTAAAGAGTTTCCAATGCGTACGTATATGTCTTTACTCTGCAAAACTGTATTTCCTTATGAAGTGGTATTCTTACGTATCCTTTCGAGAGAAAACTGTCCTGTGCCTTCTCTTTTGAGGCTACACACTTAGACATACACGCAACATGAAAGCTTTTCGACTTACAGCGTGTTGTTTAGGAAAAACAAGATAATTTCGCACGATGCGGGATTTCCTTAAAACGTGATTTTCTGAAAAATTTTGACGAAAGAAAATTCTCCTTTTGGTTCTCTTTAGATGCTACATGTTAAGACGTACACGCCACAACAATTCTTTTTGAGATACAACGTGTAGTTTTGGAGATACAAGCTAATTTTGTACGATGCGTTCTTTCTTCTCGTAAAGAGTTTCCAATGCGTACGTATATGTCTTTACTCTGCAAAACTGTATTTCCTTATGAAGTGGTATTCTTACATATCCTTTCGAGAGAAAACTGTCCTGTGCCTTCTCTTTTGAGGCTACACACTTAGACATACACGCAACATGAAAGCTTTTCGACTTACAACGTGTTGTTTAGGAAAAACAAGATAATTTCGCACGATGCGGGATTTCCTTAAAACGTGATTTTCTGAAAAATTTTGACGAAAGAAAATTCTCCTTTTGGTTCTCTTTAGATGCTACATGTTAAGACGTACACGCCACAATTCTTTTCGAGATACAACGTGTAGTTTTGGAGATACAAGCTAATTTTGTACGATGCGTTATTTCTTCTCGTAAAGAGTTTCCAATGCGTACGTATATGTCTTTACTCTGCAAAACTATATTTCCTTATGAAGTGGTATTCTTACATATCCTTTCGAGAGAAAACTGTCCTGTGCCTTCTCTTTTGAGGCTACACACTTAGACATACACGCAACATGAAAGATTTTCGACTTACAACGTGTTGTTTAGGAAAAACAAGATAATTTCGCACGATGCGGGATTTCCTTAAAACGTGATTTTCTGAAAAATTTTGACGAAAGAAAATTCTCCTTTTGGTTCTCTTTAGATGCTACATGTTAAGACGTACACGCCACAACAATTCTTTTCGAGATACAACGTGTAGTTTTGGAGATACAAGCTAATTTTGTACGATGCGTTATTTCTTCTCGTAAAGAGTTTCCAATGCGTACGTATATGTCTTTACGCTGCAAAACTGTATTTCCTTATGAAGTGGTATTCTTACATATCCTTTCGAGAGAAAACTGTCCTGTGCCTTCTCTTTTGAGGCTACACACTTAGACATACACGCAACATGAAAGCTTTACGACTTACAACGTGTTGTTTAGGAAAAACAAGATAATTTCGCACGATGCGGGATTTCCTTAAAACGTGATTTTCTGAAAAATTTTGACGAAAGAAAATTCTCCTTTTGGTTCTCTTTAGATGCTACATGTTAAGACGTACACGCCACAACAATTCTTTTCGAGATACAACGTGTAGTTTTGGAGATACAAGCTAATTTTGTACGATGCGTTATTTCTTCTCGTAAAGAGTTTCCAATGCGTACGTATATGTCTTTACTCTGCAAAACTGTATTTCCTTATGAAGTGGTATTCTTACGTATCCTTTCGAGAGAAAACTGTCCTGTGCCTTCTCTTTTGAGGCTACACACTTAGACATACACGCAACATGAAAGCTTTTCGACTTACAACGTGTTGTTTAGGAAAAACAAGATAATTTCGCACGATGCGGGATTTCCTTAAAACGTGATTTTCTGAAAAATTTTGACGAAAGAAAATTCTCCTTTTGGTTCTCTTTAGATGCTACATGTTAAGACGTACACGCCACAACAATTCTTTTCGAGATACAACGTGTAGTTTTGGAGATACAAGCTAATTTTGTACGATGCGTTATTTCTTCTCGTAAAGAGTTTCCAATGCGTACGTATATGTCTTTACTCTGCAAAACTGTATTTCCTTATGAAGTGGTATTCTTACATATCCTTTCGAGAGAAAACTGTCCTGTGCCTTCTCTTTTGAGGCTACACACTTAGACATACACGCAACATGAAAGCTTTTCGACTTACAACGTGTTGTTTAGGAAAAACAAGATAATTTCGCACGATGCGGGATTTCCTTAAAACGTGATTTTCTGAAAAATTTTGACGAAAGAAAATTCTCCTTTTGGTTCTCTTTAGATGCTACATGTTAAGACGTACACGCCACAACAATTCTTTTCGAGATACAACGTGTAGTTTTGGAGATACAAGCTAATTTTGTACGATGCGTTATTTCTTCTCGTAAAGAGTTTCCAATGCGTACGTATATGTCTTTACGCTGCAAAACTGTATTTCCTTATGAAGTGGTATTCTTACATATCCTTTCGAGAGAAAACTGTCCTGTGCCTTCTCTTTTGAGGCTACACACTTAGACATACACGCAACATGAAAGCTTTTCGACTTACAACGTGTTGTTTAGGAAAAACAAGATAATTTCGCACGATGCGGGATTTCCTTAAAACGTGATTTTCTGAAAAATTTTGACGAAAGAAAATTCTCCTTTTGGTTCTCTTTAGATGCTACATGTTAAGACGTACACGCCACAACAATTCTTTTCGAGATACAACGTGTAGTTTTGGAGATACAAGCTAATTTTGTACGATGCGTTATTTCTTCTCGTAAAGAGTTTCCAATGCGTACGTATATGTCTTTACTCTGCAAAACTGTATTTCCTTATGAAGTGGTATTCTTACGTATCCTTTCGAGAGAAAACTGTCCTGTGCCTTCTCTTTTGAGGCTACACACTTAGACATACACGCAACATGAAAGCTTTTCGACTTACAACGTGTTGTTTAGGAAAAACAAGATAATTTCGCACGATGCGGGATTTCCTTAAAACGTGATTTTCTGAAAAATTTTGACGAAAGAAAATTCTCCTTTTGGTTCTCTTTAGATGCTACATGTTAAGACGTACACGCCACAACAATTCTTTTTGAGATACAACGTGTAGTTTTGGAGATACAAGCTAATTTTGTACGATGCGTTATTTCTTCTCGTAAAGAGTTTCCAATGCGTACGTATATGTCTTTCCGCTGCAAAACTGTATTTCCTTATGAAGTGGTATTCTTACATATCCTTTCGAGAGAAAACTGTCCTGTGCCTTCTCTTTTGAGGCTACACACTTAGACATACACGCAACATGAAAGCTTTTCGACTTACAACGTGTTGTTTAGGAAAAACAAGATAATTTCGCACGATGCGGGATTTCCTTAAAACGTGATTTTCTGAAAAATTTTGACGAAAGAAAATTCTCCTTTTGGTTCTCTTTAGATGCTACATGTTAAGACGTACACGCCACAACAATTCTTTTCGAGATACAACGTGTAGTTTTGGTGATACAAGCTAATTTTGTACGATGCGTTATTTCTTCTCGTAAAGAGTTTCCAATGCGTACGTATATGTCTTTACGCTGCAAAACTGTATTTCCTTATGAAGTGGTATTCTTACATATCCTTTCGAGAGAAAACTGTCCTGTGCCTTCTCTTTTGAGGCTACACACTTAGACATACACGCAACATGAAAGCTTTTCGACTTACAACGTGTTGTTTAGGAAAAACAAGATAATTTCGCACGATGCGGGATTTCCTTAAAACGTGATTTTCTGAAAAATTTTGACGAAAGAAAATTCTCCTTTTGGTTCTCTTTAGATGCTACATGTTAAGACGTACACGCCACAACAATTCTTTTCGAGATACAACGTGTAGTTTTGGAGATACAAGCTAATTTTGTACGATGCGTTATTTCTTCTCGTAAAGAGTTTCCAATGCGTACGTATATGTCTTTACTCTGCAAAACTGTATTTCCTTATGAAGTGGTATTCTTACGTATCCTTTCGAGAGAAAACTGTCCTGTGCCTTCTCTTTTGAGGCTACACACTTAGACATACACGCAACATGAAAGCTTTTCGACTTACAACGTGTTGTTTAGGAAAAACAAGATAATTTCGCACGATGCGGGATTTCCTTAAAACGTGATTTTCTGAAAAATTTTGACGAAAGAAAATTCTCCTTTTGGTTCTCTTTAGATGCTACATGTTAAGACGTACACGCCACAACAATTCTTTTCGAGATACAACGTGTAGTTTTGGAGATACAAGCTAATTTTGTACGATGCGTTATTTCTTCTCGTAAAGAGTTTCCAATGCGTATGTATATGTCTTTACTCTGCAAAACTGTATTTCCTTATGAAGTGGTATTCTTACATATCCTTTCGAGAGAAAACTGTCCTGTGCCTTCTCTTTTGAGGCTACACACTTAGACATACACGCAACATGAAAGCTTTTCGACTTACAACGTGTTGTTTAGGAAAAACAAGATAATTTCGCACGATGCGGGATTTCCTTAAAACGTGATTTTCTGAAAAATTTTGACGAAAGAAAATTCTCCTTTTGGTTCTCTTTAGATGCTACATGTTAAGACGTACACGCCACAACAATTCTTTTCGAGATACAACGTGTAGTTTTGGAGATACAAGCTAATTTTGTACGATGCGTTATTTCTTCTCGTAAAGAGTTTCCAATGCGTACGTATATGTCTTTACGCTGCAAAACTGTATTTCCTTATGAAGTGGTATTCATACATATCCTTTCGAGAGAAAACTGTCCTGTGCCTTCTCTTTTGAGGCTACACACTTAGACATACACGCAACATGAAAGCTTTTCGACTTACAACGTGTTGTTTAGGAAAAACAAGATAATTTCGCACGATGCGGGATTTCCTTAAAATGTGATTTTCTGAAAAATTTTGACGAAAGAAAATTCTCCTTTTGGTTCTCTTTAGATGCTACATGTTAAGACGTACACGCCACAACAATTCTTTTCGAGATACAACGTGTAGTTTTGGAGATACAAGCTAATTTTGTACGATGCGTTATTTCTTCTCGTAAAGAGTTTCCAATGCGTACGTATATGTCTTTACGCTGCAAAACTGTACTTCCTTATGAAGTGGTATTCTTACTTATCCTTTCGAGAGAAAACTGTCCTGTGCCTTCTCTTTTGAGGCTACACACTTAGACATACACGCAACATGAAAGCTTTTCGACTTACAACGTGTTGTTTAGGAAAAACAAGATGATTTCGCACGATGCGGGATTTCCTTAAAACGTGATTTTCTGAAAAATTTTGACAAAAGAAAATTCTCCTTTTGGTTCTCTTTAGATGCTACATGTTAAGACGTACACGCCACAACAATTCTTTTCGAGATACAACGTGTAGTTTTGGAGATACAAGCTAATTTTTTACGATGCGTTATTTCTTCTCGTAAAGAGTTTCCAATGCGTACGTATATGTCTTTACTCTGCAAAACTGTATTTCCTTATGAAGTGGTATTCTTACGTATCCTTTCGAGAGAAAACTGTCCTGTGCCTTCTCTTTTGAGGCTACACACTTAGACATACACGCAACATGAAAGCTTTTCGACTTACAACGTGTTGTTTAGGAAAAACAAGATAATTTCGCACGATGCGGGATTTCCTTAAAACGTGATTTTCTGAAAAATTTTGACGAAAGAAAATTCTCCTTTTGGTTCTCTTTAGATGCTACATGTTAAGACGTACACGCCACAACAATTCTTTTCGAGATACAACGTGTAGTTTTGGAGATACAAGCTAATTTTGTACGATGCGTTATTTCTTCTCGTAAAGAGTTTCCAATGCGTACGTATATGTCTTTACTCTGCAAAACTGTATTTCCTTATGAAGTGGTATTCTTACATATCCTTTCGAGAGAAAACTGTCCTGTGCCTTCTCTTTTGAGGCTACACACTTAGACATACACGCAACATGAAAGCTTTTCGACTTACAACGTGTTGTTTAGGAAAAACAAGATAATTTCGCACGATGCGGGATTTCCTTAAAACGTGATTTTCTGAAAAATTTTGACGAAAGAAAATTCTCCTTTTGGTTCTCTTTAGATGCTACATGTTAAGACGTACACGCCACAACAATTCTTTTCGAGATACAACGTGTAGTTTTGGAGATACAAGCTAATTTTGTACGATGCGTTATTTCTTCTCGTAAAGAGTTTCCAATGCGTACGTATATGTCTTTACTCTGCAAAACTGTATTTCCTTATGAAGTGGTATTCTTACATATCCTTTCGAGAGAAAACTGTCCTGTGCCTTCTCTTTTGAGGCTACACACTTAGACATACACGCAACATGAAAGCTTTTCGACTTACAACGTGTTGTTTAGGAAAAACAAGATAATTTCGCACGATGCGGGATTTCCTTAAAACGTGATTTTTTGAAAAATTTTGACGAAAGAAAATTCTCCTTTTGGTTCTCTTTAGATGCTACATGTTAAGACGTACAGGCCACAACAATTCTTTTCGAGATACAACGTGTAGTTTTGGAGATACAAGCTAATTTTGTACGATGCGTTATTTCTTCTCGTAAAGAGTTTCCAATGCGTACGTATATGTCTTTACGCTGCAAAACTGTATTTCCTTATGAAGTGGTATTCTTACATATCCTTTCGAGAGAAAACTGTCCTGTGCCTTCTCTTTTGAGGCTACACACTTAGACATACACGCAACATGAAAGCTTTTCGACTTACAACGTGTTGTTTAGGAAAAACAAGATAATTTCGCACGATGCGGGATTTCCTTAAAACGTGATTTTCTGAAAAATTTTGACGAAAGAAAATTCTCCTTTTGGTTCTCTTTAGATGCTACATGTTAAGACGTACACGCCACAACAATTCTTTTCGAGATACAACGTGTAGTTTTGGAGATACAAGCTAATTTTGTACGATGCGTTATTTCTTCTCGTAAAGAGTTTCCAATGCGTACGTATATGTCTTTACGCTGCAAAACTGTATTTCCTTATGAAGTGGTATTCTTACATATCCTTTCGAGAGAAAACTGTCCTGTGCCTTCTCTTTTGAGGCTACACACTTAGACATACACGCAACATGAAAGCTTTTCGACTTACAACGTGTTGTTTAGGAAAAACAAGATAATTTCGCACGATGCGGGATTTCCTTAAAACGTGATTTTCTGAAAAATTTTGACGAAAGAAAATTCTCCTTTTGGTTCTCTTTAGATGCTACATGTTAAGACGTACACGCCACAACAATTCTTTTCGAGATACAACGTGTAGTTTTGGAGATACAAGCTAATTTTGTACGATGCGTTATTTCTTCTCGTAAAGAGTTTCCAATGCGTATGTATATGTCTTTACTCTGCAAAACTGTATTTCCTTATGAAGTGGTATTCTTACGTATCCTTTCGAGAGAAAACTGTCCTGTGCCTTCTCTTTTGAGGCTACACACTTAGACATACACGCAACATGAAAGCTTTTCGACTTACAACGTGTTGTTTAGGAAAAACAAGATAATTTCGCACGATGCGGGATTTCCTTAAAACGTGATTTTCTGAAAAATATTTACGAAAGAAAATTCTCCTTTTGGTTCTCTTTAGATGCTACATGTTAAGACGTACACGCCACAACAATTCTTTTCGAGATACAACGTGTAGTTTTGGAGATACAAGCTAATTTTGTACGATGCGTTATTTCTTCTCGTAAAGAGTTTCCAATGCGTACGTATATGTCTTTACGCTGCAAAACTGTATTTCCTTATGAAGTGGTATTCTTACATATCCTTTCGAGAGAAAACTGTCCTGTGCCTTCTCTTTTGAGGCTACACACTTAGACATACACGCAACATGAAAGCTTTTCGACTTACAACGTGTTGTTTAGGAAAAACAAGATAATTTCGCACGATGCGGGATTTCCTTAAAACGTGATTTTCTGAAAAATTTTGACGAAAGAAAATTCTCCTTTTGGTTCTCTTTAGATGCTACATGTTAAGACGTACACGCCACAACAATTCTTTTCGAGATACAACGTGTAGTTTTGGAGATACAAGCTAATTTTGTACGATGCGTTATTTCTTCTCGTAAAGAGTTTCCAATGCGTACGTATATGTCTTTCCGCTGCAAAACTCTATTTCCTTATGAAGTGGTATTCTTACATATCCTTTCGAGAGAAAACTGTCCTGTGCCTTCTCTTTTGAGGCTACACACTTAGACATACACGCAACATGAAAGCTTTTCGACTTACAACGTGTTGTTTAGGAAAAACAAGATAATTTCGCACGATGCGGGATTTCCTTAAAACGTGATTTTCTGAAAAATTTTGACGAAAGAAAATTCTCCTTTTGGTTCTCTTTAGATGCTACATGTTAAGACGTACACGCCACAACAATTCTTTTCGAGATACAACGTGTAGTTTTGGAGATACAAGCTAATTTTGTACGATGCGTTATTTCTTCTCGTAAAGAGTTTCCAATGCGTACATATATGTCTTTACGCTGCAAAACTGTATTTCCTTATGAAGTGGTATTCTTACATATCCTTTCGAGAGAAAACTGTCCTGTGCCTTCTCTTTTGAGGCTACACACTTAGACATACACGCAACATGAAAGCTTTTCGACTTACAACGTGTTGTTTAGGAAAAACAAGATAATTTCGCACGATGCGGGATTTCCTTAAAACGTGATTTTCTGAAAAATTTTGACGAAAGAAAATTCTCCTTTTGGTTCTCTTTAGATGCTACATGTTAAGACGTACACGCCACAACAATTCTTTTCGAGATACAACGTGTAGTTTTGGAGATACAAGCTAATTTTGTACGATGCGTTATTTCTTCTCGTAAAGAGTTTCCAATGCGTACGTATATGTCTTTACTCTGCAAAACTGTATTTCCTTATGAAGTGGTATTCTTACGTATCCTTTCGAGAGAAAACTGTCCTGTGCCTTCTCTTTTGAGGCTACACACTTAGACATACACGCAACATGAAAGCTTTTCGACTTACAACGTGTTGTTTAGGAAAAACAAGATAATTTCGCACGATGCGGGATTTCCTTAAAACGTGATTTTCTGAAAAATTTTGACGAAAGAAAATTCTCCTTTTGGTTCTCTTTAGATGCTACATGTTAAGACGTACACGCCACAACAATTCTTTTCGAGATACAACGTGTAGTTTTGGAGATACAAGCTAATTTTGTACGATGCGTTATTTCTTCTCGTAAAGAGTTTCCAATGCGTACGTATATGTCTTTACGCTGCAAAACTGTATTTCCTTATGAAGTGGTATTCTTACATATCCTTTCGAGAGAAAACTGTCCTGTGCCTTCTCTTTTGAGGCTACACACTTAGACATACACGCAACATGAAAGCTTTTCGACTTACAACGTGTTGTTTAGGAAAAACAAGATAATTTCGCACGATGCGGGATTTCCTTAAAACGTGATTTTCTGAAAAATTTTGACGAAAGAAAATTCTCCTTTTGGTTCTCTTTAGATGCTACATGTTAAGACGTACACGCCACAACAATTCTTTTCGAGATACAACGTGTAGTTTTGGAGATACAAGCTAATTTTGTACGATGCGTTATTTCTTCTCGTAGAGTTTCCAATGCGTACGTATATGTCTTTACTCTGCAAAACTGTATTTCCTTATGAAGTGGTATTCTTACGTATCCTTTCGAGAGAAAACTGTCCTGTGCCTTCTCTTTTGAGGCTACACACTTAGACATACACGCAACATGAAAGCTTTTCGACTTACAACGTGTTGTTTAGGAAAAACAAGATAATTTCGCACGATGCGGGATTTCCTTAAAACGTGATTTTCTGAAAAATTTTGACGAAAGAAAATTCTCCTTTTGGTTCTCTTTAGATGCTACATGTTAAGACGTACACGCCACAACAATTCTTTTCGAGATACAACGTGTAGTTTTGGAGATACAAGCTAATTTTGTACGATGCGTTATTTCTTCTCGTAAAGAGTTTCCAATGCGTACGTATATGTCTTTACTCTGCAAAACTGTATTTCCTTATGAAGTGGTATTCTTACATATCCTTTCGAGAGAAAACTGTCCTGTGCCTTCTCTTTTGAGGCTACACACTTAGACATACACGCAACATGAAAGCTTTTCGATTTACAACGTGTTGTTTAGGAAAAACAAGATAATTTCGCATATTGCGGGATTTCCTTAAAACGTGATTTTCTGAAAAATTTTGACGAAAGAAAATTCTCCTTTTGGTTCTCTTTAGATGCTACATGTTAAGACGTACACGCCACAACAATTCTTTTCGAGATACAACGTGTAGTTTTGGAGATACAAGCTAATTTTGTACGATGCGTTATTTCTTCTCGTAAAGAGTTTCCAATGCGTACGTATATGTCTTTACTCTGCAAAACTGTATTTCCTTATGAAGTGGTATTCTTACATATCCTTTCGAGAGAAAACTGTCCTGTGCCTTCTCTTTTGAAGCTACACACTTAGACGTACACGCAACATGAAAGCTTTTCGACTTACAACGTGTTGTTTAGGAAAAACAAGATAATTTCGCACGATGCGGGATTTCCTTAAAACGTGATTTTCTGAAAAATTTTGACGAAAGAAAATTCTCCTTTTGGTTCTCTTTAGATGCTACATGTTAAGACGTACACGCCACAACAATTCTTTTCGAGATACAACGTGTAGTTTTGGAGATACAAGCTAATTTTGTACGATGCGTTATTTCTTCTCGTAGAGTTTCCAATGCGTACGTATATGTCTTTACTCTGCAAAACTGTATTTCCTTATGAAGTGGTATTCTTACGTATCCTTTCGAGAGAAAACTGTCCTGTGCCTTCTCTATTGAGGCTACACACTTAGACATACACGCAACATGAAAGCTTTTCGACTTACAACGTGTTGTTTAGGAAAAACAAGATAATTTTGCACGATGCGGGATTTCCTTAAAACGTGATTTTCTGAAAATTTTTGACGAAAGAAAATTCTCCTTTTGGTTCTCTTTAGATGCTACATGTTAAGACGTACACGCCACAACAATTCTTTTCGAGATACAACGTGTAGTTTTGGAGATACAAGCTAATTTTGTACGATGCGTTATTTCTTCTCGTAAAGAGTTTCCAATGCGTACGTATATGTCTTTACTCTGCAAAACTGTATTTCCTTATGAAGTGGTATTCTTACATATCCTTTCGAGAGAAAACTGTCCTGTGCCTTCTCTTTTGAGGCTACACACTTAGACATACACGCAACATGAAAGCTTTTCGACTTACAACGTGTTGTTTAGGAAAAACAAGATAATTTCGCACGATGCGGGATTTCCTTGAAACGTGATATTCTGAAAAATTTTGACGAAAGAAAATTCTCCTTTTGGTTCTCTTTAGATGCTACATGTTAAGACGTACACGCCACAACAATTCTTTTCGAGATACAACGTGTAGTTTTGGAGATACAAGCTAATTTTGTACGATGCATTATTTCTTCTCGTAAAGAGTTTCCAATGCGTACGTATATGTCTTTACGCTGCAAAATTGTATTTCCTTATGACGTGGTATTCTTACATATCCTTTCGAGAGAAAACTGTCCTGTGCCTTCTCTTTTGAGGCTACACACTTAGACATACACGCAACATGAAAGCTTTTCGACTTACAACGTGTTGTTTAGGAAAAACAAGATAATTTCGCACGATGCGGGATTTCCTTAAAACGTGATTTTCTGAAAAATTTTGACGAAAGAAAATTCTCCTTTTGGTTCTCTTTAGATGCTACATGTTAAGACGTACACGCCACAACAATTCTTTTCGAGATACAACGTGTAGTTTTGGAGATACAAGCTAATTTTGTACGATGCGTTATTTCTTCTCGTAGAGTTTCCAATGCGTACGTATATGTCTTTACTCTGCAAAACTGTATTTCCTTATGAAGTGGTATTCTTACGTATCCTTTCGAGAGAAAACTGTCCTGTGCCTTCTCTTTTGAGGCTACACACTTAGACGTACACGCAACATGAAAGCTTTTCGACTTACAACGTGTTGTTTAGGAAAAACAAGATAATTTCGCACGATGCGGGATTTCCTTAAAACGTGATTTTCTGAAAAAATTTGACGAAAGAAAATTCTCCATTTGGTTCTCTTTAGATGCTACATGTTAAGACGTACACGCCACAACAATTCTTTTCGAGATACAACGTGTAGTTTTGGAGATACAAGCTAATTTTGTACGATGCGTTATTTCTTCTCGTAAAGAGTTTCCAATGCGTACGTATATGTCTTTACTCTGCAAAACTGTATTTCCTTATGAAGTGGTATTCTTACATATCCTTTCGAGAGAAAACTGTCCTGTGCCTTCTCTTTTGAGGCTACACACTTAGACATACACGCAACATGAAAGCTTTTCGACTTACAACGTGTTGTTTAGGAAAAACAAGATAATTTCGCACGATGCGGGATTTCCTTAAAACGTGATTTTCTGAAAAATTTTGACGAAAGAAAATTCTCCTTTTGGTTCTCTTTAGATGCTACATGTTAAGACGTACACGCCACAACAATTCTTTTCGAGATACAACGTGTAGTTTTGGAGATACAAGCTAATTTTGTACGATGCGTTATTTCTTCTCGTAAAGAGTTTCCAATGCGTACGTATATGTCTTTACTCTGCAAAACTGTATTTCCTTATGAAGTGGTATTCTTACATATCCTTTCGAGAGAAAACTGTCCTGTGCCTTCTCTTTGGAGGCTACACACTTAGACGTACACGCAACATGAAAGCTTTTCGACTTACAACGTGTTGTTTAGGAAAAACAAGATAATTTCGCACGATGCGGGATTTCCTTAAAACGTGATTTTCTGAAAAATTTTGACGAAAGAAAATTCTCCTTTTGGTTCTCCTTAGATGCTACATGTTAAGACGTACACGCCACAACAATTCTTTTCGAGATACAACGTGTAGTTTTGGAGATACAAGCTAATTTTGTACGATGCGTTATTTCTTCTCGTAAAGAGTTTCCAATGCGTACGTATATGTCTTTACGCTGCAAAACTGTATTTCCTTATGAAGTGGTATTCTTACATATCCTTTCGAGAGAAAACTGTCCTGTGCCTTCTCTTTTGAGGCTACACACTTAGACATACACGCAACATGAAAGCTTTTCGACTTACAACGTGTTGTTTAGGAAAAACAAGATAATTTCGCACGATGCGGGATTTCCTTAAAACGTGATTTTCTGAAAAATTTTGACGAAAGAAAATTCTCCTTTTGGTTCTCTTTAGATGCTACATGTTAAGACGTACACGCCACAACAATTCTTTTCGAGATACAACGTGTAGTTTTGGAGATACAAGCTAATTTTGTACGATGCGTTATTTCTTCTCGTAAAGAGTTTCCAATGCGTACGTATATGTCTTTACTCTGCAAAACTGTATTTCCTTATGAAGTGGTATTCTTACGTATCCTTTCGAGAGAAAACTGTCCTGTGCCTTCTCTTTTGAGGCTACACACTTAGACATACACGCAACATGAAAGCTTTTCGACTTACAACGTGTTGTTTAGGAAAAACAAGATAATTTCGCACGATGCGGGATTTCCTTAAAACGTGATTTTCTGAAAAATTTTGACGAAAGAAAATTCTCCTTTTGGTTCTCTTTAGATGCTACATGTTAAGACGTACACGCCACAACAATTCTTTTCGAGATACAACGTGTAGTTTTGGAGATACAAGCTAATTTTGTACGATGCGTTATTTCTTCTCGTAAAGAGTTTCCAATGCGTACGTATATGTCTTTACTCTGCAAAACTGTATTTCCTTATGAAGTGGTATTCTTACATATCCTTTCGAGAGAAAACTGTCCTGTGCCTTCTCTTTTGAAGCTACACACTTAGACGTACACGCAACATGAAAGCTTTTCGACTTACAACGTGTTGTTTAGGAAAAACAAGATAATTTCGCACGATGCGGGATTTCCTTAAAACGTGATTTTCTGAAAAATTTTGACGAAAGAAAATTCTCCTTTTGGTTCTCTTTAGATGCTACATGTTAAGACGTACACGCCACAACAATTCTTTTCGAGATACAACGTGTAGTTTTGGAGATACAAGCTAATTTTGTACGATGCGTTATTTCTTCTCGTAAAGAGTTTCCAATGCGTACGTATATGTCTTTACTCTGCAAAACTGTATTTCCTTATGAAGTGGTATTCTTACATATCCTTTCGAGAGAAAACTGTCCTGTGCCTTCTCTTTTGAGGCTACACACTTAGACATACACGCAACATGAAAGCTTTTCGATTTACAACGTGTTGTTTAGGAAAAACAAGATAATTTCGCATATTGCGGGATTTCCTTAAAACGTGATTTTCTGAAAAATTTTGACGAAAGAAAATTCTCCTTTTGGTTCTCTTTAGATGCTACATGTTAAGACGTACACGCCACAACAATTCTTTTCGAGATACAACGTGTAGTTTTGGAGATACAAGCTAATTTTGTACGATGCGTTATTTCTTCTCGTAAAGAGTTTCCAATGCGTACGTATATGTCTTTACTCTGCAAAACTGTATTTCCTTATGAAGTGGTTTTCTTACATATCCTTTCGAGAGAAAACTGTCCTGTGCCTTCTCTTTTGAAGCTACACACTTAGACGTACACGCAACATGAAAGCTTTTCGACTTACAACGTGTTGTTTAGGAAAAACAAGATAATTTCGCACGATGCGGGATTTCCTTAAAACGTGATTTTCTGAAAAATTTTGACGAAAGAAAATTCTCCTTTTGGTTCTCTTTAGATGCTACATGTTAAGACGTACACGCCACAACAATTCTTTTCGAGATACAACGTGTAGTTTTGGAGATACAAGCTAATTTTGTACGATGCGTTATTTCTTCTCGTAGAGTTTCCAATGCGTACGTATATGTCTTTACTCTGCAAAACTGTATTTCCTTATGAAGTGGTATTCTTACGTATCCTTTCGAGAGAAAACTGTCCTGTGCCTTCTCTATTGAGGCTACACACTTAGACATACACGCAACATGAAAGCTTTTCGACTTACAACGTGTTGTTTAGGAAAAACAAGATAATTTTGCACGATGCGGGATTTCCTTAAAACGTGATTTTCTGAAAAATTTTGACGAAAGAAAATTCTCCTTTTGGTTCTCTTTAGATGCTACATGTTAAGACGTACACGCCACAACAATTCTTTTCGAGAAACAACGTGTAGTTTTGGAGATACAAGCTAATTTTGTACGATGCGTTATTTCTTCTCGTAAAGAGTTTCCAATGCGTACGTATATGTCTTTACTCTGCAAAACTGTATTTCCTTATGAAGTGGTATTCTTACATATCCTTTCGAGAGAAAACTGTCCTGTGCCTTCTCTTTTGAGGCTACACACTTAGACATACACGCAACATGAAAGCTTTTCGACTTACAACGTGTTGTTTAGGAAAAACAAGATAATTTCGCACGATGCGGGATTTCCTTGAAACGTGATATTCTGAAAAATTTTGACGAAAGAAAATTCTCCTTTTGGTTCTCTTTAGATGCTACATGTTAAGACGTACACGCCACAACAATTCTTTTCGAGATACAACGTGTAGTTTTGGAGATACAAGCTAATTTTGTACGATGCATTATTTCTTCTCGTAAAGAGTTTCCAATGCGTACGTATATGTCTTTACGCTGCAAAATTGTATTTCCTTATGACGTGGTATTCTTACATATCCTTTCGAGAGAAAACTGTCCTGTGCCTTCTCTTTTGAGGCTACACACTTAGACATACACGCAACATGAAAGCTTTTCGACTTACAACGTGTTGTTTAGGAAAAACAAGATAATTTCGCACGATGCGGGATTTCCTTAAAACGTGATTTTCTGAAAAATTTTGACGAAAGAAAATTCTCCTTTTGGTTCTCTTTAGATGCTACATGTTAAGACGTACACGCCACAACAATTCTTTTCGAGATACAACGTGTAGTTTTGGAGATACAAGCTAATTTTGTACGATGCGTTATTTCTTCTCGTAGAGTTTCCAATGCGTACGTATATGTCTTTACTCTGCAAAACTGTATTTCCTTATGAAGTGGTATTCTTACGTATCCTTTCGAGAGAAAACTGTCCTGTGCCTTCTCTTTTGAGGCTACACACTTAGACGTACACGCAACATGAAAGCTTTTCGACTTACAACGTGTTGTTTAGGAAAAACAAGATAATTTCGCACGATGCGGGATTTCCTTAAAACGTGATTTTCTGAAAAATTTTGACGAAAGAAAATTCTCCTTTTGGTTCTCTTTAGATGCTACATGTTAAGACGTACACGCCACAACAATTCTTTTCGAGATACAACGTGTAGTTTTGGAGATACAAGCTAATTTTGTACGATGCGTTATTTCTTCTCGTAAAGAGTTTCCAATGCGTACGTATATGTCTTTACGCTGCAAAACTGTATTTCCTTATGAAGTGGTATTCTTACATATCCTTTCGAGAGAAAACTGTCCTGTGCCTTCTCTTTTGAGGCTACACACTTAGACATACACGCAACATGAAAGCTTTTCGACTTACAACGTGTTGTTTAGGAAAAACAAGATAATTTCGCACGATGCGGGATTTCCTTGAAACGTGATATTCTGAAAAATTTTGACGAAAGAAAATTCTCCTTTTGGTTCTCTTTAGATGCTACATGTTAAGACGTACACGCCACAACAATTCTTTTCGAGATACAACGTGTAGTTTTGGAGATACAAGCTAATTTTGTACGATGCATTATTTCTTCTCGTAAAGAGTTTCCAATGCGTACGTATATGTCTTTACGCTGCAAAATTGTATTTCCTTATGACGTGGTATTCTTACATATCCTTTCGAGAGAAAACTGTCCTGTGCCTTCTCTTTTGAGGCTACACACTTAGACATACACGCCACATGAAAGCTTTTCGACTTACAACGTGTTGTTTAGGAAAAACAAGATAATTTCGCACGATGCGGGATTTCCTTAAAACGTGATTTTCTGAAAAATTTTGACGAAAGAAAATTCTCCTTTTGGTTCTCTTTAGATGCTACATGTTAAGACGTACACGCCACAACAATTCTTTTCGAGATACAACGTGTAGTTTTGGAGATACAAGCTAATTTTGTACGATGCGTTATTTCTTCTCGTAGAGTTTCCAATGCGTACGTATATGTCTTTACTCTGCAAAACTGTATTTCCTTATGAAGTGGTATTCTTACGTATCCTTTCGAGAGAAAACTGTCCTGTGCCTTCTCTTTTGAGGCTACACACTTAGACGTACACGCAACATGAAAGCTTTTCGACTTACAACGTGTTGTTTAGGAAAAACAAGATAATTTCGCACGATGCGGGATTTCCTTAAAACGTGATTTTCTGAAAAATTTTGATGAAAGAAAATTCTCCTTTTGGTTCTCTTTAGATGCTACATGTTAAGACGTACACGCCACAACAATTCTTTTCGAGATACAACGTGTAGTTTTGGAGATACAAGCTAATTTTGTACGATGCGTTATTTCTTCTCGTAAAGAGTTTCCAATGCGTACGTATATGTCTTTACGCTGCAAAACTGTATTTCCTTATGAAGTGGTATTCTTACATATCCTTTCGAGAGAAAACTGTCCTGTGCCTTCTCTTTTGAGGCTACACACTTAGACATACACGCAACATGAAAGCTTTTCGACTTACAACGTGTTGTTTAGGAAAAACAAGATAATTTCGCACGATGCGGGATTTCCTTAAAACGTGATTTTCTGAAAAATTTTGACGAAAGAAAATTCTCCTTTTGGTTCTCTTTAGATGCTACATGTTAAGACGTACACGCCACAACAATTCTTTTCGAGATACAACGTGTAGTTTTGGAGATACAAGCTAATTTTGTACGATGCGTTATTTCTTCTCGTAAAGAGTTTCCAATGCGTACGTATATGTCTTTACTCTGCAAAACTGTATTTCCTTATGAAGTGGTATTCTTACATATCCTTTCGAGAGAAAACTGTCCTGTGCCTTCTCTTTGGAGGCTACACACTTAGACGTACACGCAACATGAAAGCTTTTCGACTTACAACGTGTTGTTTAGGAAAAACAAGATAATTTCGCACGATGCGGGATTTCCTTAAAACGTGATTTTCTGAAAAATTTTGACGAAAGAAAATTCTCCTTTTGGTTCTCTTTAGATGCTACATGTTAAGACGTACACGCCACAACAATTCTTTTCGAGATACAACGTGTAGTTTTGGAGATACAAGCTAATTTTGTACGATGCGTTATTTCTTCTCGTAAAGAGTTTCCAATGCGTACGTATATGTCTTTACGCTGCAAAACTGTATTTCCTTATGAAGTGGTATTCTTACATATCCTTTCGAGAGAAAACTGTCCTGTGCCTTCTCTTTTGAGGCTACACACTTAGACATACACGCAACATGAAAGCTTTTCGACTTACAACGTGTTGTTTAGGAAAAACAAGATAATTTCGCACGATGCGGGATTTCCTTAAAACGTGATTTTCTGAAAAATTTTGACGAAAGAAAATTCTCCTTTTGGTTCTCTTTAGATGCTACATGTTAAGACGTACACGCCACAACAATTCTTTTCGAGATACAACGTGTAGTTTTGGAGATACAAGCTAATTTTGTACGATGCGTTATTTCTTCTCGTAAAGAGTTTCCAATGCGTACGTATATGTCTTTACTCTGCAAAACTGTATTTCCTTATGAAGTGGTATTCTTACATATCCTTTCGAGAGAAAACTGTCCTGTGCCTTCTCTTTTGAGGCTACACACTTAGACATACACGCAACATGAAAGCTTTTCGACTTACAACGTGTTGTTTAGGAAAAACAAGATAATTTCGCACGATGCGGGATTTCCTTAAAACGTGATTTTCTGAAAAATTTTGACGAAAGAAAATTCTCCTTTTGGTTCTCTTTAGATGCTACATGTTAAGACGTACACGCCACAACAATTCTTTTCGAGATACAACGTGTAGTTTTGGAGATACAAGCTAATTTTGTACGATGCGTTATTTCTTCTCGTAGAGTTTCCAATGCGTACGTATATGTCTTTACTCTGCAAAACTGTATTTCCTTATGAAGTGGTATTCTTACGTATCCTTTCGAGAGAAAACTGTCCTGTGCCTTCTCTTTTGAGGCTACACACTTAGACATACACGCAACATGAAAGCTTTTCGACTTACAACGTGTTGTTTAGGAAAAACAAGATAATTTCGCACGATGCGGGATTTCCTTAAAACGTGATTTTCTGAAAAATTTTGACGAAAGAAAATTCTCCTTTTGGTTCTCTTTAGATGCTACATGTTAAGACGTACACGCCACAACAATTCTTTTCGAGATACAACGTGTAGTTTTGGAGATACAAGCTAATTTTGTACGATGCGTTATTTCTTCTCGTAAAGAGTTTCCAATGCGTACGTATATGTCTTTACGCTGCAAAACTGTATTTCCTTATGAAGTGGTATTCTTACATATCCTTTCGAGAGAAAACTGTCCTGTGCCTTCTCTTTTGAGGCTACACACTTAGACATACACGCAACATGAAAGCTTTTCGACTTACAACGTGTTGTTTAGGAAAAACAAGATAATTTCGCACGATGCGGGATTTCCTTAAAACGTGATATTCTGAAAAATTTTGACGAAGGAAAATTCTCCTTTTGGTTCTCTTTAGATGCTACATGTTAAGACGTACACGCCACAACAATTCTTTTCGAGATACAACGTGTAGTTTTGGAGATACAAGCTAATTTTGTACGATGCATTATTTCTTCTCGTAAAGAGTTTCCAATGCGTACGTATATGTCTTTACTCTGCAAAATTGTATTTCCTTATGACGTGGTATTCTTACATATCCTTTCGAGAGAAAACTGTCCTGTGCCTTCTCTTTTGAGGCTACACACTTAGACATACACGCAACATGAAAGCTTTTCGACTTACAACGTGTTGTTTAGGAAAAACAAGATAATATCGCACGATGCGGGATTTCCTTAAAACGTGATTTTCTGAAAAATTTTGACGAAAGAAAATTCTCCTTTTGGTTCTCTTTAGATGCTACATGTTAAGACGTACACGCCACAACAATTCTTTTCGAGATACAACGTGTAGTTTTGGAGATACAAGCTAATTTTGTACGATGCGTTATTTCTTCTCGTAAAGAGTTTCCAATGCGTACGTATATGTCTTTACTCTGCAAAACTGTATTTCCTTATGAAGTGGTATTCTTACGTATCCTTTCGAGAGAAAACTGTCCTGTGCCTTCTCTTTTGAGGCTACACACTTAGACGTACACGCAACATGAAAGCTTTTCGACTTACAACGTGTTGTTTAGGAAAAACAAGATAATTTCGCACGATGCGGGATTTCCTTAAAACGTGATTTTCTGAAAAATTTTGACGAAAGAAAATTCTCCTTTTGGTTCTCTTTAGATGCTACATGTTAAGACGTACACGCCACAACAATTCTTTTCGAGATACAACGTGTAGTTTTGGAGATACAAGCTAATTTTGTACGATGCGTTATTTCTTCTCGTAAAGAGTTTCCAATGCGTACGTATATGTCTTTACTCTGCAAAACTGTATTTCCTTATGAAGTGGTATTCTTACATATCCTTTCGAGAGAAAACTGTCCTGTGCCTTCTCTTTTGAGGCTACACACTTAGACATACACGCAACATGAAAGCTTTTCGACTTACAACGTGTTGTTTAGGAAAAACAAGATAATTTCGCACGATGCGGGATTTCCTTAAAACGTGATTTTTTGAAAAATTTTGACGAAAGAAAATTCTCCTTTTGGTTCTCTTTAGATGCTACATGTTAAGACGTACAGGCCACAACAATTCTTTTCGAGATACAACGTGTAGTTTTGGAGATACAAGCTAATTTTGTACGATGCGCTATTTCTTCTCGTAAAGAGTTTCCAATGCGTACGTATATGTCTTTACTCTGCAAAACTGTATTTCCTTATGATGTGGTATTCTTACATATCCTTTCGAGAGAAAACTGTCCTGTGCCTTCTCTTTTGAGGCTACACACTTAGACATACACGCAACATGAAAGCTTTTCGACTTACAACGTGTTGTTTAGGAAAAACCAGATAATTTCGCACGATGCGGGATTTCCTTAAAACGTGATTTTCTGAAAAATTTTGACGAAAGAAAATTCTCCTTTTGGTTCTCTTTAGATGCTACATGTTAAGACGTACACGCCACAACAATTCTTTTCGAGATACAACGTGTAGTTTTGGAGATACAAGCTAATTTTGTACGATGCGTTATTTCTTCTCGTAAAGAGTTTCCAATGCGTACGTATATGTCTTTACGCTGCAAAACTGTATTTCCTTATGAAGTGGTATTCTTACATATCCTTTCGAGAGAAAACTGTCCTGTGCCTTCTCTTTTGAGGCTACACACTTAGACATACACGCAACATGAAAGCTTTTCGACTTACAACGTGTTGTTTAGGAAAAACAAGATAATTTCGCACGATGCGGGATTTCCTTAAAACGTGATTTTCTGAAAAATTTTGACGAAAGAAAATTCTCCTTTTGGTTCTCTTTAGATGCTACATGTTAAGACGTACACGCCACAACAATTCTTTTCGAGATACAACGTGTAGTTTTGGAGATACAAGCTAATTTTGTACGATGCGTTATTTCTTCTCGTAAAGAGTTTCCAATGCGTACGTATATGTCTTTACTCTGCAAAACTGTATTTCCTTATGAAGTGGTATTCTTACATATCCTTTCGAGAGAAAACTGTCCTGTGCCTTCTCTTTTGAGGCTACACACTTAGACATACACGCAACATGAAAGCTTTTCGACTTACAACGTGTTGTTTAGGAAAAACAAGATAATTTCGCACGATGCGGGATTTCCTTAAAACGTGATTTTCTGAAAAATTTTGACGAAAGAAAATTCTCCTTTTGGTTCTCTTTAGATGCTACATGTTAAGACGTACACGCCACAACAATTCTTTTCGAGATACAACGTGTAGTTTTGGAGATACAAGCTAATTTTGTACGATGCGTTATTTCTTCTCGTAAAGAGTTTCCAATGCGTACGTATATGTCTTTACTCTGCAAAACTGTATTTCCTTATGAAGTGGTATTCTTACATATCCTTTCGAGAGAAAACTGTCCTGTGCCTTCTCTTTTGAGGCTACACATTTAGACATACACGCAACATGAAAGCTTTTCGACTTACAACGTGTTGTTTAGGAAAAACAAGATAATTTCGCACGATGCGGGATTTCCTTAAAACGTGATTTTCTGAAAAATTTTGACGAAAGAAAATTCTCCTTTTGGTTCTCTTTAGATGCTACATGTTAAGACGTACACGCCAGAACAATTCTTTTCGAGATACAACGTGTAGTTTTGGAGATACAAGCTAATTTTGTACGATGCGTTATTTCTTCTCGTAAAGAGTTTCCAATGCGTACGTATATGTCTTTACTCTGCAAAACTGTATTTCCTTATGAAGTGGTATTCTTACATATCCTTTCGAGAGAAAACTGTCCTGTGCCTTCTCTTTTGAGGCTACACACTTAGACATACACGCAACATGAAAGCTTTTCGACTTACAACGTGTTGTTTAGGAAAAACAAGATAATTTCGCACGATGCGGGATTTCCTTAAAACGTGATTTTCTGAAAAATTTTGACGAAAGAAAATTCTCCTTTTGGTTCTCTTTAGATGCTACATGTTAAGACGTACACGCCACAACAATTCTTTTCGAGATACAACGTGTAGTTTTGGAGATACAAGCTAATTTTGTACGATGTGTTATTTCTTCTCGTAGAGTTTCCAATGCGTACGTATATGTCTTTACTCTGCAAAACTGTATTTCCTTATGAAGTGGTATTCTTACATATCCTTTCGAGAGAAAACTGTCCTGTGCCTTCTCTTTTGAGGCTACACACTTAGACATACACGCAACATGAAAGCTTTTCGACTTACAACGTGTTGTTTAGGAAAAACAAGATAATTTCGCACGATGCGGGATTTCCTTAAAACGTGATTTTCTGAAAAATTTTGACGAAAGAAAATTCTCCTTTTGGTTCTCTTTAGATGCTACATGTTAAGACGTACATGCCACAACAATTCTTTTCGAGATACAACGTGTAGTTTTGGAGATACAAGCTAATTTTGTACGATGCGTTATTTCTTCTCGTAAAGAGTTTCCAATGCGTACGTATATGTCTTTACTCTGCAAAACTGTATTTCCTTATGAAGTGGTATTCTTACATATCCTTTCGAGAGAAAACTGTCCTGTGCCTTCTCTTTTGAGGCTACACACTTAGACATACACGCAACATGAAAGCTTTTCGACTTACAACGTGTTGTTTAGGAAAAACAAGATAATTTCGCACGATGCGGGATTTCCTTAAAACGTGATTTTCTGAAAAATTTTGACGAAAGAAAATTCTCCTTTTGGTTCTCTTTAGATGCTACATGTTAAGACGTACACGCCACAACAATTCTTTTCGAGATACAACGTGTAGTTTTGGAGATACAAGCTAATTTTGTACGATGCGCTATTTCTTCTCGTAAAGAGTTTCCAATGCGTACGTATATGTCTTTACTCTGCAAAACTGTATTTCCTTATGAAGTGGTATTCTTACATATCCTTTCGAGAGAAAACTGTCCTGTGCCTTCTCTTTTGAGGCTACACACTTAGACATACACGCAACATGAAAGCTTTTCGACTTACAACGTGTTGTTTAGGAAAAACAAGATAATTTCGCACGATGCGGGATTTCCTTAAAACGTGATTTTCTGAAAAATTTTGACGAAAGAAAATTCTCCTTTTGGTTCTCTTTAGATGCTACATGTTAAGACGTACACGCCACAACAATTCTTTTCGAGATACAACGTGTAGTTTTGGAGATACAAGCTAATTTTGTACGATGCGTTATTTCTTCTCGTAAAGAGTTTCCAATGCGTACGTATATGTCTTTACTCTGCAAAACTGTATTTCCTTATGAAGTGGTATTCTTACATATCCTTTCGAGAGAAAACTGTCCTGTGCCTTCTCTTTTGAGGCTACACACTTAGACATACACGCAACATGAAAGCGTTTCGACTTACAACGTGTTGTTTAGGAAAAACAAGATAATTTCGCACGATGCGGGATTTCCTTAAAACGTGATTTTCTGAAAAATTTTGACGAAAGAAAATTCTCCTTTTGGTTCTCTTTAGATGCTACATGTTAAGACGTACACGCCACAACAATTCTTTTCGAGATACAACGTGTAGTTTTGGAGATACAAGCTAATTTTGTACGATGCGCTATTTCTTCTCGTAGAGAGTTTCCAATGCGTACGTATATGTCTTTACTCTGCAAAACTGTATTTCCTTATGAAGTGGTATTCTTACATATCCTTTCGAGAGAAAACTGTCCTGTGCCTTCTCTTTTGAGGCTACACACTTAGACATACACGCAACATGAAAGCTTTTCGACTTACAACGTGTTGTTTAGGAAAAACAAGATAATTTCGCATGATGCGGGATTTCCTTAAAACGTGATTTTCTGAAAAATTTTGACGAAAGAAAATTCTCCTTTTGGTTCTCTTTAGATGCTACATGTTAAGACGTACACGCCACAACAATTCTTTTCGAGATACAACGTGTAGTTTTGGAGATACAAGCTAATTTTGTACGATGCGCTATTTCTTCTCGTAAAGAGTTTCCAATGCGTACGTATATGTCTTTACTCTGCAAAACTGTATTTCCTTATGAAGTGGTATTCTTACATATCCTTTCGAGAGAAAACTGTCCTGTGCCTTCTCTTTTGAGGCTACACACTTAGACATACACGCAACATGAAAGCTTTTCGACTTACAACGTGTTGTTTAGGAAAAACAAGATAATTTCGCACGATGCGGGATTTCCTTAAAACGTGATTTTCTGAAAAATTTTGACGAAAGAAAATTCTCCTTTTGGTTCTCTTTAGATGCTACATGTTAAGACGTACACGCCACAACAATTCTTTTCGAGATACAACGTGTAGTTTTGGAGATACAAGCTAATTTTGTACGATGCGTTATTTCTTCTCGTAAAGAGTTTCCAATGCGTACGTATATGTCTTTACTCTGCAAAACTGTATTTCCTTATGAAGTGGTATTCTTACATATCCTTTCGAGAGAAAACTGTCCTGTGCCTTCTCTTTTGAGGCTACACACTTAGACATACACGCAACATGAAAGCTTTTCGACTTACAACGTGTTGTTTAGGAAAAACAAGATAATTTCGCACGATGCGGGATTTCCTTAAAACGTGATTTTCTGAAAAATTTTGACGAAAGAAAATTCTCCTTTTGGTTCTCTTTAGATGCTACATGTTAAGACGTACACGCCACAACAATTCTTTTCGAGATACAACGTGTAGTTTTGGAGATACAAGCTAATTTTGTACGATGCGTTATTTCTTCTCGTAAAGAGTTTCCAATGCGTACGTATATGTCTTTACTCTGCAAAACTGTATTTCCTTATGAAGTGGTATTCTTACATATCCTTTCGAGAGAAAACTGTCCTGTGCCTTCTCTTTTGAGGCTACACACTTAGACATACACGCAACATGAAAGCTTTTCGACTTACAACGTGTTGTTTAGGAAAAACAAGATAATTTCGCACGATGCGGGATTTCCTTAAAACGTGATTTTCTGAAAAATTTTGACGAAAGAAAATTCTCCTTTTGGTTCTCTTTAGATGCTACATGTTAAGACGTACACGCCACAACAATTCTTTTCGAGATACAACGTGTAGTTTTGGAGATACAAGCTAATTTTGTACGATGCGCTATTTCTTCTCGTAAAGAGTTTCCAATGCGTACGTATATGTCTTTACTCTGCAAAACTGTATTTCCTTATGAAGTGGTATTCTTACATATCCTTTCGAGAGAAAACTGTCCTGTGCCTTCTCTTTTGAGGCTACACACTTAGACATACACGCAACATGAAAGCTTTTCGACTTACAACGTGTTGTTTAGGAAAAACAAGATAATTTCGCACGATGCGGGATTTCCTTAAAACGTGATTTTCTGAAAAATTTTGACGAAAGAAAATTCTCCTTTTGGTTCTCTTTAGATGCTACATGTTAAGACGTACACGCCACAACAATTCTTTTCGAGATACAACGTGTAGTTTTGGAGATACAAGCTAATTTTGTACGATGCGTTATTTCTTCTCGTAAAGAGTTTCCAATGCGTACGTATATGTCTTTACTCTGCAAAACTGTATTTCCTTATGAAGTGGTATTCTTACATATCCTTTCGAGAGAAAACTGTCCTGTGCCTTCTCTTTTGAGGCTACACACTTAGACATACACGCAACATGAAAGCTTTTCGACTTACAACGTGTTGTTTAGGAAAAACAAGATAATTTCGCACGATGCGGGATTTCCTTAAAACGTGATTTTCTGAAAAATTTTGACGAAAGAAAATTCTCCTTTTGGTTCTCTTTAGATGCTACATGTTAAGACGTACACGCCACAACAATTCTTTTCGAGATACAACGTGTAGTTTTGGAGATACAAGCTAATTTTGTACGATGCGCTATTTCTTCTCGTAGAGAGTTTCCAATGCGTACGTATATGTCTTTACTCTGCAAAACTGTATTTCCTTATGAAGTGGTATTCTTACATATCCTTTCGAGAGAAAACTGTCCTGTGCCTTCTCTTTTGAGGCTACACACTTAGACATACACGCAACATGAAAGCTTTTCGACTTACAACGTGTTGTTTAGGAAAAACAAGATAATTTCGCACGATGCGGGATTTCCTTAAAACGTGATTTTCTGAAAAATTTTGACGAAAGAAAATTCTCCTTTTGGTTCTCTTTAGATGCTACATGTTAAGACGTACACGCCACAACAATTCTTTTCGAGATACAACGTGTAGTTTTGGAGATACAAGCTAATTTTGTACGATGCGTTATTTCTTCTCGTAAAGAGTTTCCAATGCGTACGTATATGTCTTTACTCTGCAAAACTGTATTTCCTTATGAAGTGGTATTCTTACATATCCTTTCGAGAGAAAACTGTCCTGTGCCTTCTCTTTTGAGGCTACACACTTAGACATACACGCAACATGAAAGCTTTTCGACTTACAACGTGTTGTTTAGGAAAAACAAGATAATTTCGCACGATGCGGGATTTCCTTAAAACGTGATTTTCTGAAAAATTTTGACGAAAGAAAATTCTCCTTTTGGTTCTCTTTAGATGCTACATGTTAAGACGTACACGCCACAACAATTCTTTTCGAGATACAACGTGTAGTTTTGGAGATACAAGCTAATTTTGTACGATGCGTTATTTCTTCTCGTAGAGTTTCCAATGCGTACGTATATGTCTTTACTCTGCAAAACTGTATTTCCTTATGAAGTGGTATTCTTACGTATCCTTTCGAGAGAAAACTGTCCTGTGCCTTCTCTTTTGAGGCTACACACTTAGACATACACGCAACATGAAAGCTTTTCGACTTACAACGTGTTGTTTAGGAAAAACAAGATAATTTCGCACGATGCGGGATTTCCTTAAAACGTGATTTTCTGAAAAATTTTGACGAAAGAAAATTCTCCTTTTGGTTCTCTTTAGATGCTACATGTTAAGACGTACACGCCACAACAATTCTTTTCGAGATACAACGTGTAGTTTTGGAGATACAAGCTAATTTTGTACGATGCGTTATTTCTTCTCGTAAAGAGTTTCCAATGCGTACGTATATGTCTTTACGCTGCAAAACTGTATTTCCTTATGAAGTGGTATTCTTACATATCCTTTCGAGAGAAAACTGTCCTGTGCCTTCACTTTTGAGGCTACACACTTAGACATACACGCAACATGAAAGCTTTTCGACTTACAACGTGTTGTTTAGGAAAAACAAGATAATTTCGCACGATGCGGGATTTCCTTAAAACGTGATTTTCTGAAAAGTTTTGACGAAAGAAAATTTTCCTTTTGGTTCTCTTTAGATGCTACATGTTAAGACGTACACGCCACAACAATTCTTTTCGAGATACAACGTGTAGTTTTGGAGATACAAGCTAATTTTGTACGATGCGTTATTTCTTCTCGTAAAGAGTTTCCAATGCGTACGTATATGTCTTTACTCTGCAAAACTGTATTTCCTTATGAAGTGGTATTCTTACATATCCTTTCGAGAGAAAACTGTCCTGTGCCTTCTCTTTTGAGGCTACACACTTAGACATACACGCAACATGAAAGCTTTTCGACTTACAACGTGTTGTTTAGGAAAAACAAGATAATTTCGCACGATGCGGGATTTCCTTAAAACGTGATTTTCTGAAAAATTTTGACGAAAGAAAATTCTCCTTTTGGTTCTCTTTAGATGCTACATGTTAAGACGTACACGCCACAACAATTCTTTTCGAGATACAACGTGTAGTTTTGGAGATACAAGCTAATTTTGTACGATGCGTTATTTCTTCTCGTAAAGAGTTTCCAATGCGTACGTATATGTCTTTACTCTGCAAAACTGTATTTCCTTATGAAGTGGTATTCTTACATATCCTTTCGAGAGAAAACTGTCCTGTGCCTTCTCTTTTGAGGCTACACACTTAGACATACACGCAACATGAAAGCTTTTCGACTTACAACGTGTTGTTTAGGAAAAACAAGATAATTTCGCACGATGCGGGATTTCCTTAAAACGTGATTTTCTGAAAAATTTTGACGAAAGAAAATTCTCCTTTTGGTTCTCTTTAGATGCTACATGTTAAGACGTACACGCCACAACAATTCTTTTCGAGATACAACGTGTAGTTTTGGAGATACAAGCTAATTTTGTACGATGCGTTATTTCTTCTCGTAAAGAGTTTCCAATGCGTACGTATATGTCTTTACTCTGCAAAACTGTATTTCCTTATGAAGTGGTATTCTTACATATCCTTTCGAGAGAAAACTGTCCTGTGCCTTCTCTTTTGAGGCTACACACTTAGACATACACGCAACATGAAAGCTTTTCGACTTACAACGTGTTGTTTAGGAAAAACAAGATAATTTCGCACGATGCGGGATTTCCTTAAAACGTGATTTTCTGAAAAATTTTGACGAAAGAAAATTCTCCTTTTGGTTCTCTTTAGATGCTACATGTTAAGACGTACACGCCACAACAATTCTTTTCGAGATACAACGTGTAGTTTTGGAGATACAAGCTAATTTTGTACGATGCGTTATTTCTTCTCGTAGAGTTTCCAATGCGTACGTATATGTCTTTACTCTGCAAAACTGTATTTCCTTATGAAGTGGTATTCTTACGTATCCTTTCGAGAGAAAACTGTCCTGTGCCTTCTCTTTTGAGGCTACACACTTAGACATACACGCAACATGAAAGCTTTTCGACTTACAACGTGTTGTTTAGGAAAAACAAGATAATTTCGCACGATGCGGGATTTCCTTAAAACGTGATTTTCTGAAAAATTTTGACGAAAGAAAATTCTCCTTTTGGTTCTCTTTAGATGCTACATGTTAAGACGTACACGCCACAACAATTCTTTTCGAGATACAACGTGTAGTTTTGGAGATACAAGCTAATTTTGTACGATGCGTTATTTCTTCTCGTAAAGAGTTTCCAATGCGTACGTATATGTCTTTACGCTGCAAAACTGTATTTCCTTATGAAGTGGTATTCTTACATATCCTTTCGAGAGAAAACTGTCCTGTGCCTTCACTTTTGAGGCTACACACTTAGACATACACGCAACATGAAAGCTTTTCGACTTACAACGTGTTGTTTAGGAAAAACAAGATAATTTCGCACGATGCGGGATTTCCTTAAAACGTGATTTTCTGAAAAATTTTGACGAAAGAAAATTCTCCTTTTGGTTCTCTTTAGATGCTACATGTTAAGACGTACACGCCACAACAATTCTTTTCGAGATACAACGTGTAGTTTTGGAGATACAAGCTAATTTTGTACGATGCGTTATTTCTTCTCGTAAAGAGTTTCCAATGCGTACGTATATGTCTTTACTCTGCAAAACTGTATTTCCTTATGAAGTGGTATTCTTACATATCCTTTCGAGAGAAAACTGTCCTGTGCCTTCTCTTTTGAGGCTACACACTTAGACATACACGCAACATGAAAGCTTTTCGACTTACAACGTGTTGTTTAGGAAAAACAAGATAATTTCGCACGATGCGGGATTTCCTTAAAACGTGATTTTCTGAAAAATTTTGACGAAAGAAAATTCTCCTTTTGGTTCTCTTTAGATGCTACATGTTAAGACGTACACGCCACAACAATTCTTTTCGAGATACAACGTGTAGTTTTGGAGATACAAGCTAATTTTGTACGATGCGTTATTTCTTCTCGTAGAGTTTCCAATGCGTACGTATATGTCTTTACTCTGCAAAACTGTATTTCCTTATGAAGTGGTATTCTTACGTATCCTTTCGAGAGAAAACTGTCCTGTGCCTTCTCTTTTGAGGCTACACACTTAGACATACACGCAACATGAAAGCTTTTCGACTTACAACGTGTTGTTTAGGAAAAACAAGATAATTTCGCACGATGCGGGATTTCCTTAAAACGTGATTTTCTGAAAAATTTTGACGAAAGAAAATTCTCCTTTTGGTTCTCTTTAGATGCTACATGTTAAGACGTACACGCCACAACAATTCTTTTCGAGATACAACGTGTAGTTTTGGAGATACAAGCTAATTTTGTACGATGCGTTATTTCTTCTCGTAAAGAGTTTCCAATGCGTACGTATATGTCTTTACGCTGCAAAACTGTATTTCCTTATGAAGTGGTATTCTTACATATCCTTTCGAGAGAAAACTGTCCTGTGCCTTCACTTTTGAGGCTACACACTTAGACATACACGCAACATGAAAGCTTTTCGACTTACAACGTGTTGTTTAGGAAAAACAAGATAATTTCGCACGATGCGGGATTTCCTTAAAACGTGATATTCTGAAAAATTTTGACGAAGGAAAATTCTCCTTTTGGTTCTCTTTAGATGCTACATGTTAAGACGTACACGCCACAACAATTCTTTTCGAGATACAACGTGTAGTTTTGGAGATACAAGCTAATTTTGTACGATGCATTATTTCTTCTCGTAAAGAGTTTCCAATGCGTACGTATATGTCTTTACTCTGCAAAATTGTATTTCCTTATGACGTGGTATTCTTACATATCCTTTCGAGAGAAAACTGTCCTGTGCCTTCTCTTTTGAGGCTACACACTTAGACATACACGCAACATGAAAGCTTTTCGACTTACAACGTGTTGTTTAGGAAAAACAAGATAATTTCGCACGATGCGGGATTTCCTTAAAACGTGATTTTCTGAAAAATTTTGACGAAAGAAAATTCTCCTTTTGGTTCTCTTTAGATGCTACATGTTAAGACGTACACGCCACAACAATTCTTTTCGAGATACAACGTGTAGTTTTGGAGATACAAGCTAATTTTGTACGATGCGTTATTTCTTCTCGTAAAGAGTTTCCAATGCGTACGTATATGTCTTTACTCTGCAAAACTGTATTTCCTTATGAAGTGGTATTCTTACGTATCCTTTCGAGAGAAAACTGTCCTGTGCCTTCTCTTTTGAGGCTACACACTTAGACGTACACGCAACATGAAAGCTTTTCGACTTACAACGTGTTGTTTAGGAAAAACAAGATAATTTCGCACGATGCGGGATTTCCTTAAAACGTGATTTTCTGAAAAATTTTGACGAAAGAAAATTCTCCTTTTGGTTCTCTTTAGATGCTACATGTTAAGACGTACACGCCACAACAATTCTTTTCGAGATACAACGTGTAGTTTTGGAGATACAAGCTAATTTTGTACGATGCGTTATTTCTTCTCGTAAAGAGTTTCCAATGCGTACGTATATGTCTTTACGCTGCAAAACTGTATTTCCTTATGAAGTGGTATTCTTACATATCCTTTCGAGAGAAAACTGTCCTGTGCCTTCTCTTTTGAGGCTACACACTTAGACATACACGCAACATGAAAGCTTTTCGACTTACAACGTGTTGTTTAGGAAAAACAAGATAATTTCGCACGATGCGGGATTTCCTTAAAACGTGATTTTTTGAAAAATTTTGACGAAAGAAAATTCTCCTTTTGGTTCTCTTTAGATGCTACATGTTAAGACGTACAGGCCACAACAATTCTTTTCGAGATACAACGTGTAGTTTTGGAGATACAAGCTAATTTTGTACGATGCGCTATTTCTTCTCGTAAAGAGTTTCCAATGCGTACGTATATGTCTTTACTCTGCAAAACTGTATTTCCTTATGATGTGGTATTCTTACATATCCTTTCGAGAGAAAACTGTCCTGTGCCTTCTCTTTTGAGGCTACACACTTAGACATACACGCAACATGAAAGCTTTTCGACTTACAACGTGTTGTTTAGGAAAAACAAGATAATTTCGCACGATGCGGGATTTCCTTAAAACGTGATTTTCTGAAAAATTTTGACGAAAGAAAATTCTCCTTTTGGTTCTCTTTAGATGCTACATGTTAAGACGTACACGCCACAACAATTCTTTTCGAGATACAACGTGTAGTTTTGGAGATACAAGCTAATTTTGTACGATGCGTTATTTCTTCTCGTAAAGAGTTTCCAATGCGTACGTATATGTCTTTACGCTGCAAAGCTGTATTTCCTTATGAAGTGGTATTCTTACATATCCTTTCGAGAGAAAACTGTCCTGTGCCTTCTCTTTTGAGGCTACACACTTAGACATACACGCAACATGAAAGCTTTTCGACTTACAACGTGTTGTTTAGGAAAAACAAGATAATTTCGCACGATGCGGGATTTCCTTAAAACGTGATTTTCTGAAAAATTTTGACGAAAGAAAATTCTCCTTTTGGTTCTCTTTAGATGCTACATGTTAAGACGTACACGCCACAAACAATTCTTTTCGAGATACAACGTGTAGTTTTGGAGATACAAGCTAATTTTGTACGATGCGTTATTTCTTCTCGTAAAGAGTTTCCAATGCGTACGTATATGTCTTTACTCTGCAAAACTGTATTTCCTTATGAAGTGGTATTCTTACATATCCTTTCGAGAGAAAACTGTCCTGTGCTTCTCTTTTGAGGCTACACACTTAGACATACACGCAACATGAAAGCTTTTCGACTTACAACGTGTTGTTTAGGAAAAACAAGATAATTTCGCACGATGCGGGATTTCCTTAAAACGTGATTTTCTGAAAAATTTTGACGAAAGAAAATTCTCCTTTTGGTTCTCTTTAGATGCTACATGTTAAGACGTACACGCCACAACAATTCTTTTCGAGATACAACGTGTAGTTTTGGAGATACAAGCTAATTTTGTACGATGCGTTATTTCTTCTCGTAAAGAGTTTCCAATGCGTACGTATATGTCTTTACTCTGCAAAACTGTATTTCCTTATGAAGTGGTATTCTTACATATCCTTTCGAGAGAAAACTGTCCTGTGCCTTCTCTTTTGAGGCTACAACACTTAGACATACACGCAACATGAAAGCTTTTCGACTTACAACGTGTTGTTTAGGAAAAACAAGATAATTTCGCACGATGCGGGATTTCCTTAAAACGTGATTTTCTGAAAAATTTTGACGAAAGAAAATTCTCCTTTTGGTTCTCTTTAGATGCTACATGTTAAGACGTACACGCCACAACAATTCTTTTCGAGATACAACGTGTAGTTTTGGAGATACAAGCTAATTTTGTACGATGCGTTATTTCTTCTCGTAAAGAGTTTCCAATGGCGTACGTATATGTCTTTACTCTGCAAAACTGTATTTCCTTATGAAGTGGTATTCTTACATATCCTTTCGAGAGAAAACTGTCCTGTGCCTTCTCTTTTGAGGCTACACACTTAGACATACACGCAACATGAAAGCTTTTCGACTTACAACGTGTTGTTTAGGAAAAACAAGATAATTTCGCACGATGCGGGATTTCCTTAAAACGTGATTTTCTGAAAAATTTTGACGAAAGAAAATTCTCCTTTTGGTTCTCTTTAGATGCTACATGTTAAGACGTACACGCCACAACAATTCTTTTTCGAGATACAACGTGTAGTTTTGGAGATACAAGCTAATTTTGTACGATGCGTTATTTCTTCTCGTAAAGAGTTTCCAATGCGTACGTATATGTCTTTTACTCTGCAAAACTGTATTTCCTTATGAAGTGGTATTCTTACATATCCTTTCGAGAGAAAACTGTCCTGTGCCTTCTCTTTTGAGGCTACACACTTAGACATACACGCAAACATGAAAGCTTTTCGACTTACAACGTGTTGTTTAGGAAAAACAAGATAATTTCGCACGATGCGGGATTTCCTTAAAACGTGATTTTCTGAAAAATTTTGACGAAAGAAAATTCTCCTTTTGGTTCTCTTTAGATGCTACATGTTAAGACGTACACGCCACAACAATTCTTTTCGAGATACAACGTGTAGTTTTGGAGATACAAGCTAATTTTGTACGATGCGTTATTTCTTCTCGTAAAGAGTTTCCAATGCGTACGTATATGTCTTTACTCTGCAAAACTGTATTTCCTTATGAAGTGGTATTCTTACATATCCTTTCGAGAGAAAACTGTCCTGTGCCTTCTCTTTTGAGGCTACACACTTAGACATACACGCAACATGAAAGCCTTTTCGACTTACAACGTGTTGTTTAGGAAAAACAAGATAATTTCGCACGATGCGGGATTTCCTTAAAACGTGATTTTCTGAAAAATTTTGACGAAAGAAAATTCTCCTTTTGGTTCTCTTTAGATGCTACATGTTAAGACGTACACGCCACACACAATTCTTTTCGAGATACAACGTGTAGTTTTGGAGATACAAGCTAATTTTGTACGATGCGTTATTTCTTCTCGTAAAGAGTTTCCAATGCGTACGTATATGTCTTTACTCTGCAAAACTGTATTTCCTTATGAAGTGGTATTCTTACATATCCTTTCGAGAGAAAACTGTCCTGTGCCTTCTCTTTTGAGGCTACACACTTAGACATACACGCAACATGAAAGCTTTTCGACTTACAACGTGTTGTTTAGGAAAAACAAGATAATTTCGCACGATGCGGGATTTCCTTAAAACGTGATTTTCTGAAAAATTTTGACGAAAGAAAATTCTCCTTTTGGTTCTCTTTAGATGCTACATGTTAAGACGTACACGCCACATACAATTCTTTTCGAGATACAACGTGTAGTTTTGGAGATACAAGCTAATTTTGTACGATGCGCTATTTCTTCTCGTAAAGAGTTTCCAATGCGTACGTATATGTCTTTACTCTGCAAAACTGTATTTCCTTATGAAGTGGTATTCTTACATATCCTTTCGAGAGAAAACTGTCCTGTGCCTTCTCTTTTGAGGCTACACACTTAGACATACACGCAACATGAAAGCTTTTCGACTTACAACGTGTTGTTTAGGAAAAACAAGATAATTTCGCACGATGCGGGATTTCCTTAAAACGTGATTTTCTGAAAAATTTTGACGAAAGAAAATTCTCCTTTTGGTTCTCTTTAGATGCTACATGTTAAGACGTACACGCCACAACAATTCTTTTCGAGATACAACGTGTAGTTTTGGAGATACAAGCTAATTTTGTACGATGCGTTATTTCTTCTCGTAAAGAGTTTCCAATGCGTACGTATATGTCTTTACTCTGCAAAACTGTATTTCCTTATGAAGTGGTATTCTTACATATCCTTTCGAGAGAAAACTGTCCTGTGCCTTCTCTTTTGAGGCTACACACTTAGACATACACGCAACATGAAAGCGTTTCGACTTACAACGTGTTGTTTAGGAAAAACAAGATAATTTCGCACGATGCGGGATTTCCTTAAAACGTGATTTTCTGAAAAATTTTGACGAAAGAAAAATTCTCCTTTTGGTTCTCTTTAGATGCTACATGTTAAGACGTACACGCCACAACAATTCTTTTCGAGATACAACGTGTAGTTTTGGAGATACAAGCTAATTTTGTACGATGCGCTCGTAGAGAGTTTCCAATGCGTACGTATATGTCTTTACTCTGCAAAACTGTATTTCCTTATGAAGTGGTATTCTTACATATCCTTTCGAGAGAAAACTGTCCTGTGCCTTCTCTTTTGAGGCTACACACTTAGACATACACGCAACATGAAAGCTTTTCGACTTACAACGTGTTGTTTAGGAAAAACAAGATAATTTCGCATGATGCGGGATTTCCTTAAAACGTGATTTTCTGAAAAATTTTGACGAAAGAAAATTCTCCTTTTGGTTCTCTTTAGATGCTACATGTTAAGACGTACACGCCACAACAATTCTTTTCGAGATACAACGTGTAGTTTTGGAGATACAAGATAATTTTGTACGATGCGCTATTTCTTCTCGTAAAGAGTTTCCAATGCGTACGTATATGTCTTTACTCTGCAAAACTGTATTTCCTTATGAAGTGGTATTCTTACATATCCTTTCGAGAGAAAACTGTCCTGTGCCTTCTCTTTTGAGGCTACACACTTAGACATACACGCAACATGAAAGCTTTTCGACTTACAACGTGTTGTTTAGGAAAAACAAGATAATTTCGCACGATGCGGGATTTCCTTAAAACGTGATTTTCTGAAAAATTTTGACGAAAGAAAATTCTCCTTTTGGTTCTCTTTAGATGCTACATGTTAAGACGTACACGCCACAACAATTCTTTTCGAGATACAACGTGTAGTTTTGGAGATACAAGCTAATTTTGTACGATGCGTTATTTCTTCTCGTAAAGAGTTTCCAATGCGTACGTATATGTCTTTACTCTGCAAAACTGTATTTCCTTATGAAGTGGTATTCTTACATATCCTTTCGAGAGAAAACTGTCCTGTGCCTTCTCTTTTGAGGCTACACACTTAGACATACACGCAACATGAAAGCTTTTCGACTTACAACGTGTTGTTTAGGAAAAACAAGATAATTTCGCACGATGCGGGATTTCCTTAAAACGTGATTTTCTGAAAAATTTTGACGAAAGAAAATTCTCCTTTTGGTTCTCTTTAGATGCTACATGTTAAGACGTACACGCCACAACAATTCTTTTCGAGATACAACGTGTAGTTTTGGAGATACAAGCTAATTTTGTACGATGCGTTATTTCTTCTCGTAAAGAGTTTCCAATGCGTACGTATATGTCTTTACTCTGCAAAACTGTATTTCCTTATGAAGTGGTATTCTTACATATCCTTTCGAGAGAAAACTGTCCTGTGCCTTCTCTTTTGAGGCTACACACTTAGACATACACGCAACATGAAAGCTTTTCGACTTACAACGTGTTGTTTAGGAAAAACAAGATAATTTCGCACGATGCGGGATTTCCTTAAAACGTGATTTTCTGAAAAATTTTGACGAAAGAAAATTCTCCTTTTGGTTCTCTTTAGATGCTACATGTTAAGACGTACACGCCACAACAATTCTTTTCGAGATACAACGTGTAGTTTTGGAGATACAAGCTAATTTTGTACGATGCGCTATTTCTTCTCGTAAAGAGTTTCCAATGCGTACGTATATGTCTTTACTCTGCAAAACTGTATTTCCTTATGAAGTGGTATTCTTACATATCCTTTCGAGAGAAAACTGTCCTGTGCCTTCTCTTTTGAGGCTACACACTTAGACATACACGCAACATGAAAGCTTTTCGACTTACAACGTGTTGTTTAGGAAAAACAAGATAATTTCGCACGATGCGGGATTTCCTTAAAACGTGATTTTCTGAAAAATTTTGACGAAAGAAAATTCTCCTTTTGGTTCTCTTTAGATGCTACATGTTAAGACGTACACGCCACAACAATTCTTTTCGAGATACAACGTGTAGTTTTGGAGATACAAGCTAATTTTGTACGATGCGTTATTTCTTCTCGTAAAGAGTTTCCAATGCGTACGTATATGTCTTTACTCTGCAAAACTGTATTTCCTTATGAAGTGGTATTCTTACATATCCTTTCGAGAGAAAACTGTCCTGTGCCTTCTCTTTTGAGGCTACACACTTAGACATACACGCAACATGAAAGCTTTTCGACTTACAACGTGTTGTTTAGGAAAAACAAGATAATTTCGCACGATGCGGGATTTCCTTAAAACGTGATTTTCTGAAAAATTTTGACGAAAGAAAATTCTCCTTTTGGTTCTCTTTAGATGCTACATGTTAAGACGTACACGCCACAACAATTCTTTTCGAGATACAACGTGTAGTTTTGGAGATACAAGCTAATTTTGTACGATGCGCTATTTCTTCTCGTAGAGAGTTTCCAATGCGTACGTATATGTCTTTACTCTGCAAAACTGTATTTCCTTATGAAGTGGTATTCTTACATATCCTTTCGAGAGAAAACTGTCCTGTGCCTTCTCTTTTGAGGCTACACACTTAGACATACACGCAACATGAAAGCTTTTCGACTTACAACGTGTTGTTTAGGAAAAACAAGATAATTTCGCATGATGCGGGATTTCCTTAAAACGTGATTTTCTGAAAAATTTTGACGAAAGAAAATTCTCCTTTTGGTTCTCTTTAGATGCTACATGTTAAGACGTACACGCCACAACAATTCTTTTCGAGATACAACGTGTAGTTTTGGAGATACAAGCTAATTTTGTACGATGCGCTATTTCTTCTCGTAAAGAGTTTCCAATGCGTACGTATATGTCTTTACTCTGCAAAACTGTATTTCCTTATGAAGTGGTATTCTTACATATCCTTTCGAGAGAAAACTGTCCTGTGCCTTCTCTTTTGAGGCTACACACTTAGACATACACGCAACATGAAAGCTTTTCGACTTACAACGTGTTGTTTAGGAAAAACAAGATAATTTCGCACGATGCGGGATTTCCTTAAAACGTGATTTTCTGAAAAATTTTGACGAAAGAAAATTCTCCTTTTGGTTCTCTTTAGATGCTACATGTTAAGACGTACACGCCACAACAATTCTTTTCGAGATACAACGTGTAGTTTTGGAGATACAAGCTAATTTTGTACGATGCGTTATTTCTTCTCGTAAAGAGTTTCCAATGCGTACGTATATGTCTTTACTCTGCAAAACTGTATTTCCTTATGAAGTGGTATTCTTACATATCCTTTCGAGAGAAAACTGTCCTGTGCCTTCTCTTTTGAGGCTACACACTTAGACATACACGCAACATGAAAGCTTTTCGACTTACAACGTGTTGTTTAGGAAAAACAAGATAATTTCGCACGATGCGGGATTTCCTTAAAACGTGATTTTCTGAAAAATTTTGACGAAAGAAAATTCTCCTTTTGGTTCTCTTTAGATGCTACATGTTAAGACGTACACGCCACAACAATTCTTTTCGAGATACAACGTGTAGTTTTGGAGATACAAGCTAATTTTGTACGATGCGTTATTTCTTCTCGTAAAGAGTTTCCAATGCGTACGTATATGTCTTTACTCTGCAAAACTGTATTTCCTTATGAAGTGGTATTCTTACATATCCTTTCGAGAGAAAACTGTCCTGTGCCTTCTCTTTTGAGGCTACACACTTAGACATACACGCAACATGAAAGCTTTTCGACTTACAACGTGTTGTTTAGGAAAAACAAGATAATTTCGCACGATGCGGGATTTCCTTAAAACGTGATTTTCTGAAAAATTTTGACGAAAGAAAATTCTCCTTTTGGTTCTCTTTAGATGCTACATGTTAAGACGTACACGCCACAACAATTCTTTTCGAGATACAACGTGTAGTTTTGGAGATACAAGCTAATTTTGTACGATGCGTTATTTCTTCTCGTAAAGAGTTTCCAATGCGTACGTATATGTCTTTACTCTGCAAAACTGTATTTCCTTATGAAGTGGTATTCTTACATATCCTTTCGAGAGAAAACTGTCCTGTGCCTTCTCTTTTGAGGCTACACACTTAGACATACACGCAACATGAAAGCTTTTCGACTTACAACGTGTTGTTTAGGAAAAACAAGATAATTTCGCACGATGCGGGATTTCCTTAAAACGTGATTTTCTGAAAAATTTTGACGAAAGAAAATTCTCCTTTTGGTTCTCTTTAGATGCTACATGTTAAGACGTACACGCCACAACAATTCTTTTCGAGATACAACGTGTAGTTTTGGAGATACAAGCTAATTTTGTACGATGCGTTATTTCTTCTCGTAAAGAGTTTCCAATGCGTACGTATATGTCTTTACTCTGCAAAACTGTATTTCCTTATGAAGTGGTATTCTTACATATCCTTTCGAGAGAAAACTGTCCTGTGCCTTCTCTTTTGAGGCTACACACTTAGACATACACGCAACATGAAAGCTTTTCGACTTACAACGTGTTGTTTAGGAAAAACAAGATAATTTCGCACGATGCGGGATTTCCTTAAAACGTGATTTTCTGAAAAATTTTGACGAAAGAAAATTCTCCTTTTGGTTCTCTTTAGATGCTACATGTTAAGACGTACACGCCACAACAATTCTTTTCGAGATACAACGTGTAGTTTTGGAGATACAAGCTAATTTTGTACGATGCGTTATTTCTTCTCGTAAAGAGTTTCCAATGCGTACGTATATGTCTTTACTCTGCAAAACTGTATTTCCTTATGAAGTGGTATTCTTACATATCCTTTCGAGAGAAAACTGTCCTGTGCCTTCTCTTTTGAGGCTACACACTTAGACATACACGCAACATGAAAGCTTTTCGACTTACAACGTGTTGTTTAGGAAAAACAAGATAATTTCGCACGATGCGGGATTTCCTTAAAACGTGATTTTCTGAAAAATTTTGACGAAAGAAAATTCTCCTTTTGGTTCTCTTTAGATGCTACATGTTAAGACGTACACGCCACAACAATTCTTTTCGAGATACAACGTGTAGTTTTGGAGATACAAGCTAATTTTGTACGATGCGTTATTTCTTCTCGTAAAGAGTTTCCAATGCGTACGTATATGTCTTTACTCTGCAAAACTGTATTTCCTTATGAAGTGGTATTCTTACATATCCTTTCGAGAGAAAACTGTCCTGTGCCTTCTCTTTTGAGGCTACACACTTAGACATACACGCAACATGAAAGCTTTTCGACTTACAACGTGTTGTTTAGGAAAAACAAGATAATTTCGCACGATGCGGGATTTCCTTAAAACGTGATTTTCTGAAAAATTTTGACGAAAGAAAATTCTCCTTTTGGTTCTCTTTAGATGCTACATGTTAAGACGTACACGCCACAACAATTCTTTTCGAGATACAACGTGTAGTTTTGGAGATACAAGCTAATTTTGTACGATGCGTTATTTCTTCTCGTAAAGAGTTTCCAATGCGTACGTATATGTCTTTACTCTGCAAAACTGTATTTCCTTATGAAGTGGTATTCTTACATATCCTTTCGAGAGAAAACTGTCCTGTGCCTTCTCTTTTGAGGCTACACACTTAGACATACACGCAACATGAAAGCTTTTCGACTTACAACGTGTTGTTTAGGAAAAACAAGATAATTTCGCACGATGCGGGATTTCCTTAAAACGTGATTTTCTGAAAAATTTTGACGAAAGAAAATTCTCCTTTTGGTTCTCTTTAGATGCTACATGTTAAGACGTACACGCCACAACAATTCTTTTCGAGATACAACGTGTAGTTTTGGAGATACAAGCTAATTTTGTACGATGCGTTATTTCTTCTCGTAAAGAGTTTCCAATGCGTACGTATATGTCTTTACTCTGCAAAACTGTATTTCCTTATGAAGTGGTATTCTTACATATCCTTTCGAGAGAAAACTGTCCTGTGCCTTCTCTTTTGAGGCTACACACTTAGACATACACGCAACATGAAAGCTTTTCGACTTACAACGTGTTGTTTAGGAAAAACAAGATAATTTCGCACGATGCGGGATTTCCTTAAAACGTGATTTTCTGAAAAATTTTGACGAAAGAAAATTCTCCTTTTGGTTCTCTTTAGATGCTACATGTTAAGACGTACACGCCACAACAATTCTTTTCGAGATACAACGTGTAGTTTTGGAGATACAAGCTAATTTTGTACGATGCGTTATTTCTTCTCGTAAAGAGTTTCCAATGCGTACGTATATGTCTTTACTCTGCAAAACTGTATTTCCTTATGAAGTGGTATTCTTACATATCCTTTCGAGAGAAAACTGTCCTGTGCCTTCTCTTTTGAGGCTACACACTTAGACATACACGCAACATGAAAGCTTTTCGACTTACAACGTGTTGTTTAGGAAAAACAAGATAATTTCGCACGATGCGGGATTTCCTTAAAACGTGATTTTCTGAAAAATTTTGACGAAAGAAAATTCTCCTTTTGGTTCTCTTTAGATGCTACATGTTAAGACGTACACGCCACAACAATTCTTTTCGAGATACAACGTGTAGTTTTGGAGATACAAGCTAATTTTGTACGATGCGTTATTTCTTCTCGTAAAGAGTTTCCAATGCGTACGTATATGTCTTTACTCTGCAAAACTGTATTTCCTTATGAAGTGGTATTCTTACATATCCTTTCGAGAGAAAACTGTCCTGTGCCTTCTCTTTTGAGGCTACACACTTAGACATACACGCAACATGAAAGCTTTTCGACTTACAACGTGTTGTTTAGGAAAAACAAGATAATTTCGCACGATGCGGGATTTCCTTAAAACGTGATTTTCTGAAAAATTTTGACGAAAGAAAATTCTCCTTTTGGTTCTCTTTAGATGCTACATGTTAAGACGTA